>NC_048597.1:92667891-92842590 GCF_003668045.3 Cricetulus griseus
AAGTCTGAGAAACTGTCCCAACAATAGGTGTCTAAGGAGTCATGAGAAATAACTGGACATGGTGTCTTAGGTGGGACCTTGAAGCAGACAAAGGACATTAACTGCTGATTGAGATCTGAGTGAGGTGTGGGCTGCACTGAGAGCAATGTGTTGGTGTCACTATGTTACCTCTAGAGAGCTGACAACAGATAGCAAGGTGCAATCAGTAAGAGGGGAGACATACCCACACCTATGCTCATAGCTTCTGAAAACTGCAGCAAGTGTCTGAGATCATTGACTTCCTCAGGGGAAGGGTTTGGCTCTCAGTTTTGGAGATCTCGGTCTGTGGCCAACTGGTCCTGTTGCCTTGGGCAAGGCAGTGTATCATGGCAGGAGTACAAGGTAGAGTCAACTACTTGTCTCATGCCAGCAATGAACAGGGCAGAAAGGGCCGAGGTCACACAGTTCCTTCAAGATCTTGCCACCAATTACCTAAAGAACTCCTACAGGGTCCTTCCCCAGCAAGACTCCCACTACCAACTGTGCCACACGGACTCTGGGAGTCTCTGAGTTGCCAAGATTTCTACCAGCTTGACTGGAATCACAATCTCTCCCCAGCATAAAAGTTGATTTAAAAGACTAAATAAAGTCAACACCGAATTAACGGCATACACATTTAATCCCAGTATACCACAAGCAGAGGCAGGAGGATCTCTGTGAGTCTGAAGGCAGAGCTGGCTCTACATAGAGAGTTCTAGACCAGCCAGGGCTACATAGGAGACCCTGTTTTTAAAAATTAATTAATACTGCAACCACTTCACAGCCCAACACTACAAGGTTTTCATCTAGGACACACCATCGCCAAAACCTCCTCAGACAAGAAGGGACACACTGAGGCATCTCACAGGAATCCAACTGCCTCAGCACTGTCCCATTGGGTTGCCTCATTCTGTTAGAAAGCATATCAGGTCTACTGGCCACACAGCCAGACAATGAAAGGCAGGAATGCCTAGAGCTCTTGCTACCCAAGTGACATCTGTGCAGAATAGGTCTCCTCTCTGGGGGTTTTCACGAGACAGGTGCCATGATTTGGATCTGAAATGTCCCCTTTAGCCTCCTGTTTTGGTGAGTATCCCCAGCTGCTGGTGGTGTTCTGCTTGGTCCTCCATGTTTGTTCCTCAGCAATACACGCTCATAGCTCACACAGTGGTACTTACACGCTTCCTCTACCACAGTGGACCCAGAGGCTCTGAAACTACAATTCAGAGAAAGCCCTTCCTCCAGGGAGCCATTCCTGTCACCAATTTTGTCAAGGCAAGATAAAGGTCATTCAGACAAACGGCCCTTCCTTATCTTCCATCATGGTGTCTGCCTCTGTGTAAGCCAGGCAGCATGCCCAGGCGATTCTGAGAGATTCCTTTTTCTTTGCCTCCCACCCCATAAAAGCACCAAGGTTATAGACACGCTGTTGTACCTGACTTCACGTACATTCTGGGACTTCGAACTCAAGCTTTAAGCTTTGTGTTGCAAGCCACTTGAAACTCACCCCAGGCCTACAGCCATCCTGTTGGCTGCTCCCAGAGTTTTGACTTCACACAGTGGAAGCCAGTAGGTTGGATCTGAGAACTTTCCAGACAGCCAGGGCAGGCTTAGCTGGCTTCCTTGCTTCTGACACAGCAACAGCAAGAAATCTAAGTCATCTCTCGAATTTCTTGCCAGGTCATAAAATCAACCTCGTCTCCAAGGATCACTGACTCCTCTTACCAATAAATTTTTACAGAACAGAAGCTGGGTCATTGTTGAGTTGACTATTGTTTGTAAAAATTTGCAAAGCCGAACCTAGAAGTACACATTGCAATACATTGTGTGTGTGTGTGCATGCATGTCTGTGTGAGCATGCATTTTTGAGTGTGCAGCATATGTGCATGCATGTGTGTGAGCATGCTCACATATGCACTCACATGTGTGTGCACATGTGTGTGTATAAGTTTATGAGTGCACCCACATGTGTGTGGGTGACATAGGTACACATCAGGTGTCATCCTCTATCACTCACCCCCTTATTTCCTGAGACAGGGTCTCTCACTGAATTTGATGCTCACTACGTCAGCTAGACTGACCAGAGAAAACCCCATGACTATCTTGTCTCCGCCTCCCCAGCTCTGGAGTTCAGACATGTGCTACCATACTTAGCTTTCACATGGGTGCTGGAAACACAAAACCAGGTCTTTACACTTGTATGGTAAGCCCTTTCTTAACACACTGAGCCATCTCCCCCAGCGCAGAACTGTTTACACTTTACAAAACAAATTTAGGTTTGCATTTTGCTTGGCTCTGTCCTCAGATCGTGTCTGGCTGAGGATGTGCAGTTGGAGTCACTCAAGGAACCTAAGTCACCAAGCAAAGTCCACTCGATTCATTTTGCTTTCGGGGAATTGTTTCTCCTACATTTTGCCTTTCCACATTTCTAAGAAAAACCTCAAGGCTCAGCCACAACGCAAGCTGCTGCCCACATCGGAGTGTTTACACACTCCATCCCTCCACAGATGGCCTCACCTGCAAAAGCTTCCGTTGCCCAAGAGACTGAAGGCCAGTGTCACTCAGGATGCCAACAAGAGTGGCATTTGTTTCTCTCTACTGTTTTTTCTCCTATGAAAAGAAAAATGAAAAATATTCTACTCTGGAACCAGGCATTGTATTTCACCTGCCTGAGCCTGCACACGGTTTCAAAGCCCTGCTGTGAGGCCTGAAAGCAAGCATGCTGTCCTGATGACTAGTGAAATAAATTCAGTGTCAAGGTTTTCCTGCCAGTGTGCAGCATCCAGGAGGCAAGAACATTTTCCAGGAGCTCTTCATTCCCATCAGTATTTCTTTCCTTGAAGCTTTTAGAATTAATATGACAGCTTCAGTCGGGGCCGTGTCTGCAGCCTGCTTCCAGGGGTGCCCAGACCTGGCACTCAGCTTCAAAAGGTAATTCTGCCATTGCCCCCAAGAGCAAGACCCCAGCAAATGAACTGCCTCCATCTCAGCCATTTCTCCATCACTTCCCTCCCTCATTGATAATTCACCTTCTGGCTCATTTAATTCTATGGCTCAGGATCCCAGAGGTCCAGCCTCCATTCCTCCTCAGCATCCTTCCCAACTGACAGAAGTAGCAACCTGGCTTGTCTGCTGCTAGTCCCTCCAAGCAACCACTCAAATCATCTTCCTAGATAGTCACTAGCCAATAGCCTTCAGGTGGGGCTTAGAAAATGCAGGTGGCTGCCTGTCAATCAAGGAACAAAATCCAAAATTCTTAGCAAAGTATTTCCATAATCTTGTTCCAAACTCATTTCTTCTGGTCCAACACCCCTGTTTACACATCCCGGCCTCAGCATCTCTCCTTGTTGTTGTTTTGTTTTCTTTTGTTTTTTGTTCACCCCTGCCTTTACTCAGTTTCAATCCCCTCCACAAGTCCGCATGACCAGCTCCTAACCATCCCCCCTCATCTCTCCACCTCTAACCCTAAACTAACTATTCTACTATTGTTTGAATTGGGAATGTCCCCAAAGGCTCAAGAGGTGAATATTCAGTTGGTAGCTCCTGGTACTGTTTGGGGGAGGGTGTGGAACCTTTAAATGGAGTTGCTCTGGCTCTGCCTTCCTCTCTGCTTCCAGACCCATTTGCATTCTTGGGCCCCCAACAACTTCACCAGGGCTCCAGCTGAGGTTGAATTGAGATCTCCTGAAGCTTTGAACCAAATGAAGACCTTCCTCCCCAGGTGGCTTCATCAGATGTTTTGCCCCCTCCTGGCTCCTGACACTCAGTTGTTGGGTTTCACTTGATGTTCTGCAGCAGGGACAGTCTCCAGCTGTGACAGCCTGTATGAAGGAAAACCAGGAGCACAAGCTACCTAGAACAGCTCTTTGACCCTTTAATTCAGCTCCTAATGTTGTGGTGACCACTCCCCCATAACCATAAATTTATTTTCCGTTGCTACTTCATAACTGTAATTTTGCTACTGTTATGAATCATAATGTAAATATCTGATAGGTATGATATCTAATATATGACCCCTAGGAAAGGGTTGTTCAACACCCAAAGGAGTCCTGACCCACAAGTCGATGAGTACTGATCTAGAACATCTGTGTGACTCTAGTCTACAACAAGGGATGGAGTCAGTCACCAAAGACCCCAGGAAGAAAAGCCAGAGCCCCAGAGACAGTGAAGGGACCAGCTTCCCTTTCGGCAGCCATAACAGCCGAACACGTGCTTGCCATAAACTTGCCTTGGTCACTTAGAGGTCAGATGCCTGCCTTGTAACAGGGAACCAATCAGAAGTTAGTTAGTCACTAGAAAGTCAGATGCCTGTCTCGTGACAAGGAACCCATCAGAAGTTAGCTGGTAGCGCTATGCTTTATGGCTCTGGGTGTGCTTTAGGGACAAGTGCACAGCAGTGACGCAGAGAGCATAGCAACCACGCTGGGAGGGCCTATGGGCCATAACAACCAGTTGACCAATCAACACAGGGCAAACCCTCCAAGCCTGGAGGCACACCAATCCTGAGCCTGTGTGTACCCCTAGACACTCCCCTTATGCTGCCCTATAAAGATCTGTACGCAGCGGCTTCGAACTGTCTTTGCTAGCCATCCGCCATGGCGGGTGGATCAAAGTCCGGAGCTAACATGGGGTTAGCTCATTAAACTACAATAAAGCTTCATGCAATTTGCATCAAACTTTCGCCTCCATTCTGTGATTTGGGTGGCCGAAGTCCTGGGCTAAGATCCCGGAAGCCTCAGCTTTCAGAGGGTCTTACACAGCACTGTGAGTTTTGCTAACCATGTGAAGGGGGCTGAGGAATATTCCTCCCCAACTCTTCTAGAAGTAGAAGAGGGGCCATGTCCTCATCATCGTTGAGGCCAGCATTGCTCTGATTCCCAGAGCTAGACAGAGACATTGGAAGAGAGGACAAGGATACACTAGATATTAGGAATGTGGGGGACTTCATCTCCCTTTCATTTTGGAATATTTGATAGATAACTTGGGTTTGGGAGCAAGTCCAAACCACAAATCCACTTACACAGACACCATGCTCACATGGCCTGTTTGTCACTCACTGTGTTGGGGCATATGTGCACAGCATTGCATTTCATAGATGTTGCCATATGAGTATATAATGCATTTGAACACACACACACACCTTGGCCCTCCCTTCTTTTCCCCTCTCTTCTTCCCTCCCTCTCATTAGTCTCCTTTCACAAATCCATGAATGAGAGAAAACAGTCGATATCTGTCTTTCTGAGTTTGACTTAATTTGTTAAATATGACATCTCCAGTTTCATCATTTTCCTGCAAATGGCATTGTACCATTTTTCTTTGTGTTTTTGAACCATATTTTCTTTATCTGTGCTTCTCTTGGTGGGTGACACCTGAGCTGGTTCCACAACTCAGCTCTTATGAACAGCTCTACAATAAAGGTGGGTGTTGTCCTAGTTTCATTGCTATTGCTGTGATAAAATGCCCCCCCAAAAAAAATAAAAAAGAAAAAAGAAAACCTTAGGGGAGAAGGGGGCTTATTTCAGATTGTAGTTCCAGGTTATAATCCATCATAGCAGGGGTATCACAATGATAGGTGCTCCAAACAGTGAAGGCAAGGGTGTAATGATTTCACTAGACCCAAGATAAATGATAAATGGGTGTTCATTGGGGAACACTGACACAGAAAAATACAAAAACAAACAAACAAACAAACACACGTGAGCATTTCTCTGCCCTTCCTACCAGATTGGCTAACCCAAGTGAAAAGACCCAAGAAACTAAGACTTTAAGCTTCCCTTAAGCCACGCCCAAGTAGGGTGTGGCCACCATTATAGGCAAGACTGCTACAGAACAGGTGGCCACATCACATTCATAGTCAAGAGAGAGATGAATGTATGCTCACTCCCTTTATTGTATTCAGCTTCATTGCTCCTCTCTTACACAGTTCAGGTCCCCTTGCCTGGGGAATAGTGCCCCACAGTGGACTGGGTTTTCCCATATCAGTTAACTGAATGAAGATAATCCCCACAGACATGCCCACAGGGTAGCACACTGTAGACAATCCCTCACTGAGCCTTCTCCCATGTGATTCTAGGCTGTGTCAAGTTGATGGTTAATGCTGTCACAGATTCGAGAGTATCTCTGGGGTGTTAACTTAGAGTCCTTTGAGTAAATGCACCGGAGTAGAGTAGCCGTGTCCCAGGGTAGTTCTGTCCCCAACCTTTTGAGGGACCTCTATACCGATTTCCATAGTGGCTGCTGTAATTCACATTCCTGCCAGCAGTATCTAAGGGTTCGCTTCCCTAAGCTTCCTTGCCAACATTTGCTGCCCTTTGTTTTCTTGATGACAGCCATTCTGGCTGGAGGTATCGGGAATCTCAATGTGGTCTTAATTTGCATTTCCCTGATGGCTAGTGGTGTTGAACATTTTCACATGTCTACAGGCAATTCCAAATGGATCAAAGGCCTCGATGGCAGACCTAAAACTGTCAGAGGAAAAACACAGAAACCACTTCAAGATATAGTCACAGGCAGGGTCTTTCTGCAAAAGACTCGACAGGAAGTAGAGAGAAGAACCAATGAGTGGGCTTCATAAAATTAAAAAGCTTTCCACCCAAAAAAGGAAACAGCCAAGTGGAGAGGCAGCCCTCAGGACAGGAAAAAGTCTTCGCCAGCTACAATCTAAAAGGAGATTAATATCTAGATTGTACAAACAACTCAGAAGGCTAAATACCAAGAAATCAAGTGGCTCAATGGGTAAACCAGCTACCGAAATTGATGGACTGGTTCCTAGAGCTGAGGCACACCTGTGTGCGGACCCATTACAAGGTCGGCCTGGAAATGTGTGATGTGTGCCATCATGTATGTGCTCATAAAGCTTCTAATTTTACAACATTTTGGATTTTAGATTTTTGGATTGGGGAAGTTTGTTCTGTGGCTCACATGCCCTCACCAAAGACAGTCCCTGAGAGGCTGGAGCCTGTGTGGCAGCCCACAGCACTGAGTGTGGAGAGTTCTTAAGGGAAGTGGCTCTGGCACTTTGGTAAGTGTGGGAAGGCACTTCCCAGTGTGGGAAGACCCGGGGAAGTGTCTCAGCTTGGAAGGTGTGTGGCTTGTGGCTAAGAGCAGACACACCCAGGGACCCAAAAGGCTTTTCTCTTTCACCTGATGAGTTTAGACAAACCATTTCCATTCTGTCTGGGGTTTTCTGATTGGTTGGTTAGTTTTGTTTTGCTTTGTTTTTTGCATTTAAAAACTATTTTATTTTAAGTGTGTGTGTGTGTGTGTGTGTGTGTGTGTGTGCCACATGAGCACAGGTATCCATAAAGGACAGAAGAGGGTGTGGGTCCTCAGCCTCTGCCACTTGGACCTCTGCAAGAGTAGCAAGTGCTCTCACCCACTATGCTATCTCATCAGCTGTCTCCCCCTGCCCCCATTTTGGAAACAAAACCTCACAGTCAGCCCAGGCTAGCCTCGAACTCAAAGCAATTGTCTAGCCTCTGTTTCCCAAGCCCTGGGATTACAAACATGCACCATCTTGCCCAGCTCCATTTTGGTCTTCCTCCCAGATTTTCTGTTTGTAAAATATGGGGCTTTGACTTAGCCATAGGTGGGAAAGCCAAATGCTATCAGAAGCCAGGAGAGGAGAGTCAGTAAATTCAGAAAGCAGAACCCAGAATTGAGATTGCATGTAGATTCTAGGAAATTCTCAAGAGATCATGGACCACACAAAAAGCATGAAGAACCACAGACCAACTTAAAAAGAAATCTGTGTGTGTCTATTTCCAGGTGTAGGTGTGTTGTAGCAGGTGTGTAAGGGACAGAGGATGACATCAGATGTCAGCCTTCATCTTCCACCTTGGTTCAAGCAGCATCTCTGCCAGGCTAGCTGTTTCTAGGGTTTCTGGGGACTCTCCTGTCCCCCCAACACTTCTCACATGAGGAGCACTGGAAGCACAGATGCTTGCCACCACTCGCAACTTTTCCATGGGTTCTGGGAACTTTAACTCAGGTCCTCAGGTTTGGGGGCTGGGGCTTTACACAGTGAGCTAACCCCTCACTTCTGCCATAGGCCTCCATGTTCAGGATCCAGAACTTGAATTGAAGGGCTTTTCCCATCCCCTTCCCCTTCAGGAGGCAAATTTAAACTTTAGAATCCAAACCGAATAGCCACAGGTGCTCTGGAAATGGGCCGCGGTGATGGTCCCTCAACCTTCGGACGCAAAAGAATCAAAAGATCCAAAAAGAAAAAAATTCAAAAAGGAGCAATAGTGACTTTGATTGTTTTCTTCTCCTGTGTCTTAGAGTCACTGTGTAGCAGGATGACCTTGAACTTCTAATCTCTCTGCCTCAACCTCTCCAGTGTTTTTCCTGTGACAGCTTCATTGTAATAAAAAAATATCTCCGACATTCTAAGAGGCTGGAACTTTAGCTGGGTCTCAGAGCCCAGTTAATATGACACCCTGAGGTCACGGAAGGCTGCTGCCCTACTGTGTACGAAGACTGTCTGTTTAATCTGCTCCATGAGAACAATGTAACAACCAAGCTTACTTGCCTTAGGTTTCCCATGTAATCAGCTTTTATAGCCTAAGCTAGTGGAGAGCTGTAATCTTAAATTACGTACTCTTTCATGGCCCTGACCCAGAGTAATGCATCCAAGATCTAATAAGCAATTTGCTGAAAGTGGCAGAAATAGAGGTCAAAAGAAGCCTTCTAAAATGAATATCCACCATAAATGTTAAACACAACACTTGGATATCAGTTGATAAACAGTGATATTTGCTATCTGGGTCAGTTGGGATCAATTGGACCCAGTGACTTAATCCCCTGTAAAACTCTGCTAAAGATTTCTGTAAAGGAGCCCTTCCTCCCCGTGTGATACTTTCTGTGCTGTTCAACAAAGACAGCATGAAGCTGTTCGTGAGGAACAGACACACAGACAGATTTCGCATACTTACAGACACAGGGACAGATTCACAGGACAGCCTGAGGGACAGACACACCAAGGACAGATTTGCATACACACAGACATAGGGGCAGGGACAGATTCACAAGAAGCCTTTGGGCAGGCACAGATTCAGACTCCTGCAACAGACGGGGGGGACAGAAGGAAGACACAGGGAGAGCGAGGTAAAGAACTTCACAATCTGGACTCAGTCTTGGTTAAATGACCTAAGGAGAAGTGCTTTGATTTCTTTCCTTAACATTACTGGTGACTCTTGAGTTTATTGTAAATGCATTGAAACTAACTGCATTTTTCTCCAACAGGGAGATTGTAACACCCCCATGCCCTGCTTACAAAGTTCTGGGGGTCACAATCATCTAAGAGCCTCCGTAGTCCCTGAGGTGTGACCCTGTCAGGAGTGCCTCACTTCTACCCTCTCTAGCACACCTGAAGGGAGCACCAGTGCCTCTCCCCCACCAGACCCCCAGACTCCCCCAGGTGACAAGTCTCAGTGATGTCTATAGGTGTCTCCCAGATCAGGGATGGGAAATGGGTACCACATCTCATTGGCCAGACCTTGGTCATGTGCTCATCATGGAACTGAGGTAAAGACTAGTAACATTCCCTGAGGACTTGAAGTGGGTATTTAAATGAGCTCACCAGACCCAAGGTAAATGATAAATACGTGTTTATTAGGGAAGGACATACACAGATAAGAATAAATAACCGCCACAGCCTTCCTGCTCCAGGAGATGCAGTCTCTGCTCTCCCAATGTTCTCTGCAACTCAAGAAAGCAAGCACCCACAGTTCCTATATCTTAAAAGGGTCACATCCACACCTGAAACCATGCCCTAAGGATGTGGCCACTGCTACAAGTTCACTGACAAGGCAAGATGCCACTACAAGGACTGAAGAGGGGAATTTACAAGAGAAAAATCTGGTTATTAGCAGAGTTACAAGGTAGCGTGAACACACATCAGGCCAAAGGTCACGTGATACCCCTTGTGGCGTAGGCAGAGTCCATTTAGGGACTAAAAATATGAAAGCCTTCAGAATCAAGAGCACAGAAGTCAGAAGGCAAATCCTAGGCAGTGACATTTACAAGGGATAAGTATAAGCTTGTGTTTAGGCCTTTTAAATGGCACACAGTATGGAAGGATTTGTAAGAAGCACACAAACGGATTCCTGTTGTAAGAAAACTAAATGTGAATCGCAAGAGAACCTCTTAGTTCTTGTTCAAGCCATACTAAGGGGGAAGGTCTGGGTGAAAGAGGTGGTGCTGTCAAGCCTGGGGGCTGGACTTTGTCTTCCTGTTGCAAAAGGGTGTATCAAGGTCAGAGGTGGGAGCTGGGGACAGTGTGTGAGGTGTGGTTCAGGGATCTGACATGTTTTTGGTGGGAGCTGGGGACAGTGTGTGAGGTGTGGTTCAGGGATCTGACATGTTTTGGTGGGAGCTGGGGACAGTGTGTGAGGTGTGGTTCAGGGATCTGACATGTTTTTGGCAGGAGCTGGGGACAGTGTGTGAGGTGTGGTTGAGGGATCTGACATGTTTTGGTGGGAGCTGGGGACAGTCTGTGAGGTGTGGTTCAGGGATCTGACATGTTTTTGGCAGGAGCTGGGGACAGTGTGTGAGGTGTGGTTCAGGGATCTGACATGTTTTAGGTGGGAGCTGGGGACAGTGTGTGAGGTGTGGTTCAGGGATCTGACATGTTTTAGGTGGGAGCTGGGGACAGTGTGTGAGGTGTGGTTCAGGGATCTGACATGTTTTAGGTGGGAGCTGGGGACAGTGTGTGAGGTGTGGTTCAGGGATCTGACATGTTTTGGTGGGAGCTGGGGACAGTCTGTGAGGTGTGGTTCAGGGATCTGACATGTTTTGGTGGGAGCTGGGGACAGTCTGTGAGGTGTGGTTGAGGAACCTGACATGTTTTTGGTGGGAGCTGGGGACAGTCTGTGAGGTGTGGTTGAGGAACCTGACATGTTTTGGTGGGAGCTGGGGACAGCGTGTGAGGTGTGGTTGAGGAACCTGACATGTTTTGGCAGGAGCTGGGGACAGTGTGTGAGGTGTGGTTGAGGGATCTGACATGTTTTGGTGGGAGCTGGGGACAGTCTGTGAGGTGTGGTTGAGGAACCTGACATGTTTTTGGTGGGAGCTGGGGACAGTGTGTGAGGTGTGGTTCAGGGATCTGACATGTTTTTGGTGGGAGCTGGGGACAGTGTGTGAGGTGTGGTTGAGGAACCTGACATGTTTTGGCAGGAGCTGGGGACAGTGTGTGAGGTGTGGTTGAGGAACCTGACATGTTTTGGCAGGAGCTGGGGACAGTGTGTGAGGTGTGGTTGAGGAACTACTGACTTGTTTTGCTTGCGGCAGAGATGCTTGGAGCCTGTGAAGCAGGAGATAAGATGACCATCAGATCCACAGAGATGACACTTGTGTAAGAAAACAAAGAGCTGGAGAGGTGATTCAGCATTTAAGAGCACTGATTGCTCTTCCAGAGGATCTGTGTTTGATTCCCAGCACCCACAGGGTAGCTCACAACCACCTGTAACTCCAATTCCAGAGGATCTGACGCCCTTTTCTGGCCTCAGAGGGTGCTGCACACATGTGGTGTACAGACAGGCAGGCAGGAAAAACACCCACACACTTAAAAAAATCAGTAACATTTTTTTCAAAAGAAGCTCTGTGCACTTAGGGGTCCAGTCGTGGGCTGCATTAATGAAGGTCCCACCAGTTGGATGAGAAGATGACTCCCCTCAGAGAGTCAGGGTGGCCTGACTGCTTCCAAAAACAACACAGGTAGGCCCACATTCCAGAAGGACAATTATAAAAGTGTGGCCTTCTCCAGAGTTCATCTGTCCTAGTTACTATGGCTGTGATGAAACACCATGACCAAACGCAGCTTGGGGAATAAAGAGTTCATTTCACTCACAGTTCCATAAAACATTTCATCATCAAAAGCAGTGAGGACAGGAACTCAAGCTGGGCAGGAACCTGGAAGCAGGAGCTGGTGCAGAGGCCATAGAGGGATGCTGCTTACTGACTTGCTCCTCATGGCTTATTCAGCCTGCTTTTTTTTTTTTTTTTTTTTTTTTTTTTTTTTTTTTTTTTTGGTTTTTCGAGACAGGGTTTCTCTGTGGCTTTGGAGACTGTCCTGGAACTAGCTCTTATAGACCAGGCTGGTCTCAAACTCTCAGGGATCCTCCTGCCTCTGCCTCCCAAGTGCTGGGACTAAAGGCTCAAGCCACCACCACCCGGCCAGCCTGGTTTCTTATAGAACCAAGGACCACCAGCCCAGGGATGGCCCCACTCACAATGTGCTGGGCCCTCCGCCATCGATCACTAATTAAGAAAATGCCCTACAGCTGGATCTTATGGAGGTATTTTCTCAATTGAGGTTCCCTCCTCTCAGATGACTCTAGCTTGTGTAAAGTTGACATTAAAGCCAGCACGGCATTCGGTAGAACTTTAGAGTTAAAGAGGATAAAACATGTTCCACTCACCAAACACTGGCCACCTTCTCAGACTCCACACAGGGCAATTACAGACACAAGAGCCCAGGTGACCAAAGAGCCGTGTGGCCTTCAGGAAGATAGCATCTTAATGCTGGTTGGTCGAGCACCCTGGAAAAGAAAGTTCCAGAAATGCAGCAAATCATGGCACTCAGAGCACAATGCTATAAGATCTGCAGTTCGGGGTGAGTGTCTAGGCCCCTCTCCACTTGTTTCATTGCTGATGCAAAATCCTTGTCAGAGGCAACTGAAGGAAGGTGGCTCATCATGGCTCACAGTTCCAGGGCACAGAGTGTCGTGGGAGGGAAGGCATGGCAGCAGGAGCATGAGGAGGCTGTCACGTGGCATTGGTCAGGAAGTGAAGGGAGATGACCCAGGTGCCCACCCAGCATGATTCTCCTTTTTATTCGGCCCGGGGATGGTGCAGCCCACGCTAAGGGTCTTCCCTCCAGCAGCTAAGCCTTCCTGAAAACCCCCTCACAAGCATACCCAGTGTCTCCTAGATGATCCCAAATCCAGCCAGGTTACTATGATGACCAACCATCACTTTGTACACAAGGCCAGTGTCGCACTTTCAGGCTTCCATAGAGGGAGTCTGAACATAGCCCTTGAGTATTGGGGTGGGGGGACTCCTGTGTTCCCATGGCATCCAGGCAGGGTGCTAAGACAGAGTTCCAGAAGTCAGCTAGGCCCACTGCCACTTCCACTTTCATTCTTTGGGTCCATTGAGGCTCAGAACACAGCCTGGAGCCAGAGGCTCTACCTGCTAATGGCTGGTGCTTTGCTCAGCTGGTCCCCTGGAACTGAGGAGGTAAAACTACAGCAAGCTCCACCTTCAGCCCTGCCTTTGGCCTAGGCATTGATGGCATCCCTTCTGTTTTCTTTGGAGCATGTGCACTCTCCAGGGCTTGGATGGTGTGTGGACAGACAAACTCGAATACATCCAGCTCAGGCCATTTAAAAACTAGGCTTGGGGGAGGGGAGCACCAGAGAGGGCTGTAGAGGAAACTGCGAGCCTGGCCAGGGCTTTCCAGGCAAACAAAGAGAAGGAAGGGCATGCCAGACAGAGGGAACAGCCTTCCCAAGGGCACAGAAGCAGAAAACTGCAAGGGAGCAGAAAAGGGTGCCAGGGAGGAATGGGGAGGTGAACCAGAGGCCAGGATTTTTAAGGGGTCCTGGGTGCCCCTCAGACAAGCTCACTGGCTTCTTGGGAGCCTTGAGAAGAGTCTGGAAGGCATTAGGTGGAGGCTGGTGGCAACCAGGTGACTATTCTGGATGGTCTTGGTGCAAATAGAAGCAGGCTTTGGTGGGGGTGGGGAGGTTTCAGGGGCTAGAGGGGGACTGTGCTGGGATGCTGGTGACACCTCAGGGAGTTGGTGGCACCCGGGTGGGCTACCTCCTCTGATCCAGAAACTCCAGCCCAGTGTGCAACCACGCAGAGCTCACACAGGCTTGGAGCCAAGCCCGCCCTATCTATGGTTTCATCACTTCCCTGTTTCTCCCAAATGACACCTTCTCTTCCAGCTCAGACACCCTGGAAGCCACTGAGAAATGGAACATCCAGAATTCCCCAGTAGAAGCAGGATCTGGGGGGACACAGCTGTTCACACACAAGCACATATCCTCCACCTCAACATAGGCATGACACGCCTCCACACATGCACACATGACACACATGCACACGACACACATGCACACAAGGCACCCACAGGCACCTGCTTGCACACACATGCACACACAGGCACACACACACACACACACACGTGCACACACAGGTTACACACAGGCACACAGGTTCACACACAGGCATATACACATACACATGCATGTGCAGGCACACATGTACACACAGGATATGCACACAGGTGCACACAGGTGCACACAATATACAAATGCACATACAGGCACACATGTACACACATGCACATATAAGTAAGCACATGTGTACACACTTGCACACACAAGCACACAGGCAACCATGCACACACAGGCATATACCCAGGCACACATGCACACAAGTACACACAGGCACACAGCACATATGTGGGCACACACACACAGACCCACCTCCCTCCACCACCATCCCGTCTCCCAGCAGATCTGGTTTCCTCCCGGGGCCATCTGTCGCTGTCCCTGCTCTAAATCTTGCTGCCTCCTTGCCATATTGCATAATTAATTACTTCAAAGCGTGGAGGCCCCCACTGATCGAAGGGCTAGGAGCCAGCTGGCTTGTGGAGGAGCAATTTGCCATGATAGGGCCAGGCCCTGAAGCTTCCACAGTGGGCAGCTTGGCCAAAGCACCCCACCCCCAGTTTCCACAGAAGCATCTGCCACGAGCTTGGCAAGGGCCAGGGTCTTGCAGTGACTCAGTGACATGGGTGGCACTTATAGACAGTGAGGCCACATGCTGGCCATTACCATAAAAGGGAGTGAACCCAACCAGCCCAGCTGCAACCCTGCATCATTTATCTTTGTCAGTCGCTAAGTCTAGAAGTTGTTCATTCCACTCCTGCAGGGGTGACTAGACTCCAGTGTCTTTGGGGAAAATGAAGAATAAAACTAAAGTAGCAGGGGTGTAGCTCCAGGGTCCAGGGTTTGCCTAGCATTCATAAAGCACATAAAAATAATTAAACAAGATAAAGTGGCTGAACATAGCAGAGCCTGGGACCACGAGTGAACCCCATGTCTTCTGAGGCCAGACCTTGCAAACAGGAGAGTCTGCTGAAATTTGGCCAACCAACAAATATACCCAATACAGAATGCCCTTAGTAAAAAAAAAATGTTCTGAACCCTATTATGGAGCTAGAACCTTGTCAATTGCAGGTGGCAGAGAACTTGAGCTTAGGAAAGAGGATATATTAGCTTCCATGAGGGCAGAGCTTCAGGTGTAGCTTGGATCAGGGGCTCCAGTGATATTCCCAGGATCCTATCTCATTTCTAATTTGGAGTCATGTAAAGAGCCCACACCCCAGCAGCAGCAGCAGCAGCTCTGTCTCTATACTCATCCCTCCCTGAGCATGGGGAGGAAGCCCTGGATATTCTCAGGGATCCAGGCCTGGCACACACCTAGACTGGTGAGTGGCCAGGCTGATGGCTGTGCCAGCTATGCCAGGTGATCATGATATTCCACTCTGCATCCTGGGCATGGAGCCAGCTTCCTGGAAATTCGAAAAATGGGCATAAATGAGAGTGCCTGCACCCCCACAAATCAGGGGCTCTGTTTCTACATTTAAAAGAAGGATTAATGAACATGATGGGAACACAAGTGTGCCCGGGACACACATCCCAGGGTGTGGGTATTTAGAGATCAGAGCAAACTTCTGAGCCTCTGAGAGACAAGTGCCCACGATACACATAGAACAATGAGATTCTAATGACATCATCTAAGCCCCTGGACCAAGCCACATCTGAAAGTCTACTGTCACCAGGCAGATGACATACATAGACCTTGGGTACCAAGTGTGGCCAGCCAGCCCAGCTCTCAACCTTGCTCCAGGGCAGCAACCTGGTCCCAGGTGCTCTTTCCTAAGTGGCACATGATTTTCCTGCTCCTTGCTGTGCTCTGCTCCCTGGGTGCCTATTGGCTCTCTGGGTGCCCAGGGTTGGACGGTAAATCACAGTCACCCACATTGCCCCACTCAAGCATCCCAGCCAATTCCTCTCTCATAGTGACCACTAGGAACTGCACGGCTATTAGACCATGAACCCAAACTAACCCATCCATCCCTTCCCAGCAAGGGCAGAAAGGGCATCTCCTCCCATCATGCCTTGAGGCATAGTTCTGGGCACAGTCAGAGCCCTTCCTTCCCTCAGGGGCAGGTGGAGGGAGCAGAGGACAAGCACCACAAGAATCCAGCCCCATGCTGTCCCTGCCTGAGCTCATGCTCCTGTGCCGTCTTGTCCCCACAATAGCCTCCCTGTTTGAAGGTGGCCTGTGCAAGGCTCTTTTTCCTCTGACAAAAAGAGGTGTATCTAAAATAGGCCAGGGCCTGGGCCCAGGGCCGAGTGTGGGCGAAAGTGGGTCAGGCTGGGGAGAAGGCAGGCAGGACGATGCAAGAATGGGCAGACAAACAGCTCCAGCTGACCATACTTCCTTTGTGCTGGGCACTGGGCTGCACATTCAGTGTTTGTGACCTCCCTGAGTCCCCACACTCAGGGGACTCAGAATGAAAGCACTAGGATCTACAAATTAGAGAGGAGGAAACCGAGGCTTGAGGAATCAGGATGCAAGGCTCCAGATCCAAAGCCTGAGCTTGGAGACGGCCGAGCAGATTTCAGGCTACACCACAGCAGCAGATAACTTGGCCATCTGGCATCCTGATGGACAGCCCAGACTGACCCAAGCCCAAGGGCCTGAATACAAATGTGTCTGCGACTTCTTTCACCAGTTTTTTAAAATAACTTATTTAATTTTTTTATTTTATGTGTATTGGTTTGAGGATGTTAGATACCCTGGAACTGGAGTTACAGATAGTTGTGAACTGTCGTGTGGGTGCTGGGAATTGAACTGGGGTCCTCTGGAAGAGCAGCCAGTGCTCTTAACCGCTGAGCCATCTCTCCAGCCCCACTCTCCCACCCCAATTAGCAGTTTTTAAGTGAGATTAAGGAATGAGAATTGGCAGAGATCATGGCTTCAATGCAAATGGTTTTAAGCAAGATGAAGAAATGTTACTTGCTTCAGGTATAGATGGATCCAGGTGTTGACCCAATATCTCTCATCCTCATCAACCTCTGTGAGATCCCATCTCCAAGGCAGCAAGAACAGTGACTGACAGGTGACTGGGTTCAAAAGGGTGTGCTCCTGAGCTTCCTCTCCCCACTCCTACCCTCTCTCTCTCTCTCTCTCTCTCTCTCTCTCTCTCTCTCTCTCTCTCTCTCTCAGGAAGACAAGCAAAGGTTTGGCTTGGCAATGGGGACACCAAGGAAGAAATGTTGCTGTCAAAGCCAGTGCCTCCACCAGGCTCAGGACAGTATAGATCAAGGGCAGAGTGGAAAGGCTCCCAGCATGCTTTGCTTCCTGAACATAGCCCTTGACCTGTGTAGCCCAGGATATCCACTAGAGTTGGGAGGTTAGGATTTACTTCAGAACACACAATGAAAAAGAGATGGTGTTTGGCTTTTAACATCAAAATGAGACGGGGCAGCTGAGCCAGGTTGAGGAAGGTTCCTGCCTTTTAACTTATCACACACTGCAGCAGATGGGATGGAACCATTTGCCTCATCCTAGAGGGACTGTGAGGTCCCTGGCCGAGAGGCAAGGTGTGACTGGGGTGGAGGTATGGCAAGCCCACCCTGACTTCAACATTAGGGACTCTGAGGAACACGCCAGATCCAAATAAGAGCAGTTAACAGCCATACTAAGATTCCCAGTGAGGTCTGCTGTGGCCTGTGAACACCATGCTGTCCCTAACCCTGTAGACCTAGCCACAAGCCCAAGTCTCAGAAGCCCAAGCCCCAGGCCCCTGTGCAGGATCCCCAGGCTCCTCGTTGTTGCACAGAACACTGACAAAAGTGGCTTCAGGAAGGCTGGGCTTACTGCGGCTCACAGATGAGGTGCAGCCCATCGCGGTGGGAAGGCATGATGACAGGGTGTGAGGCGGATGTCACATTGCATCTACAGTGAGGAGACGGAGATACACAGGCTGGTTCTCAGCTTGCTTCTTCTTTTTCTTCAGTCCAAGTCTCCACCCCATGGGACGGTGCCACCCACATTCAAATTAAGCCAGAACATCTCTGGAAATATCTCAGAGCTGTTCCTTCCAGGTGATCCTATTCCAGTCCAGTGGTTGAGGTAGATAGATGTCCATCAGGGTGTGGGGAATGTGAGTGCCCCAGGGTCCCCTGGCAGAACCTCGACACCTTGCAACACCAGCTCCTTCTGACTCACCCCATACTTCTGTGCTCAGATTCTTCACCCTCTCCCACTGTGTGGAGGGACCCCAATGATGGGCTGAGTCCGCCTTGGCGCTGGCTTGGTCCCAACACAGCTGTCCCTGTCTGTTGATCCTTTCCTGTCCCTTTGAGATTTACCCACTCTGGGCCTCTAGGAGCAGGTGTCCCCTAACAACTGCAGTTTACCAAGGGTATTTTTGGCCCCCCAATCTTAGGAAATTGCAGGGACACTGCTGGCAGCATGACGAGGAGATAGAACAGCCCCACTCAATCCCTTGCCAGCACGCATCCCAAATGTCGATGAAGGAACAGGACTCCTTGTCTGCTGCTGCTGCTGCTGCGCGTGAGACGCCTGCAAAGCACAGCTGAGAAAAATTCATAGAGACTGAGGAGTGGCTCGGGCGTGGGTTCTGATTGGGGGCTCCCACCTTCACAGTGATTCACACACAGCTGACTGTGGCTGGAGCCTCTAGGTCCTCACTGTGTGGCCTCTCCACAGATGCTTAAGGTTTCTCACAGGGTGGCAGCCAGTCCTCCACAGGAGGTAGCAAGGGGGAAGCCAGAGAGCATCTCCTAGTAGGCTACAGCCTGTGGAGCCTTAGGAGGTGGGGCCTGGTGGGAGGAAGTTGGGTCATTGGGGCAATGCCACTGAAAGGGGGGCAAGGGGGCACACACATATGCAAGTGCACACACATACACTTGCACACACACACATGTACGTGTGTGCATACGTGTATGCACTCACACACACTTACCTCCTGGCTCTCCTCATCCATGCATTTTGCACCCAGTGACAGACAAGCTTAAGAAGTGTGGATAGGGCTGGGCATTGGTGAAGCAGGCCTTTAATCCCAGCACTTAGGAGGCAGAGGCAAGCAGATCTCTGTGAGTTCGAGGTCGGCCTGGTCTACAGAGTGAGTGCCAGGATAGGCTCCAAAGCTACACAGAGAAACCCTGTCTCAAAAAAAAAAAAAAAAAAAAAAAAAAAAAAAAAAAAAAAAAAAAAAAAAAAAAAAAAAAAAAAAAAAAAGCGTGAATAGAAACCTACAAAACCTTGAGCCAAAGCAAAGTTTTCCCCCTGATTATCTCTCTGTCTCTGGTATTTTGTCACAGTGGTAGAAAGTTTGCTTGACAAAATGTCCCATCATTACAAGTCCCTGCCATCTCCCAGCATGATCTCTGCTCAGCTATCTCACAGGACTGACAGTGGGACCCTAGCTGGAGTGCTGTGGTCCTTGTCACCTGCCTGGTTTGGGAAAAAGAAGTCCAAAATGTTTGTATTCATTATTTTTCTGTTGCCACGGTGAAACACCATGACCATGGCAACCTAGAGAAGAGCCAGTTTACTTGGGCTTATGGTTCTAGAGGGATGAGGCCATCATGTCAGGGAAACATGGCAGCCAGCAGCCATGCAGGAAGCTGACAGAGCATCTAGAAGTCAAGCAAGGTCTTAAGCTCTCAGAGCCCACCCCCAGTGACATACCTTTCCCCAGCAAGGCTACACCATCCAAAGCTCTCAAGACAGTGCCAACTGGGAACCAAGCCTTCAAATCCCCAGGACTGTGGGGGACATTACATTCAAGCAGCCACGATGTTCAGTATGGACGTGACAATTTCTCAGTGGTTTTGATTCAGCTGTAGTTGATTCAGAGGGTATGGGGTCTCAGATTCAGGAGGCCTAACATGCGCTGATGATATCTGAGTACCACTGGAGCCGTAAGGCCAGCTTCTCCCTCAGCCACCCTCCATGCCAACCATGACCGTGGATTCAGAGACACCCCACACATACACACACACATATAGCTAGAGGTGTTCTGGCCCCCCAGCAGTGCTCTAGGTTCCAACTTTCCTCATTCATGCTTGGTTGCTTTACATATTACTTCATGTGGACTTAGCCAGGAGCAACCTCTTACTTAAATGAAGTCCCAAGACCATCAGGTAGGGCGATCTTCCACAGCTCTGCCTCCTGGGGTTCCAACAAAAGGGCCCACAGAACCACCAGGCTGAGACTTGGGGATTCCTGGGGCTAAAGTTTATAGTTCAGAGACTGTCCACCCCTTCCTAAATGTTCCCACCAAGGTGCTCCCCCCCACATATACTCCCCACCCGGTGCTCCCCACCCAGTGCTCCCCACCCAGATGCTCCCCACCACATGTATTCCCTACCAAGATGCTCCCCACTCAGGTGCTCCCCACCATGGGTGCTCCCAACCACATGTACTCACCACCCAGGTGCTCCCCGCCACAGATTCTCCCCCACCCAACTGCTCTCCACTGTAGGTGCTCCCTAGCACCCCCATTGTTGCTCCCCATTTTGAGTGCTCCCCATAGAGATGTTCCCTATCTGAGGTGCTCCTGGCCCCTAGGATGTGCAGGTGCCATCCCCAGGGCTCATGCCCACAGGAACACCGTCTCCTTCCTGCACAACTTAAGATGCTTCTCTGCTCTGGGCAGTCTGAGATGGTAAACAACTTCCTGGTGGGGATGCCTCAGGCATGGAGTAAACCACAGACTCAGGTGCTCTAGCCCCACAGAGGGTCACTGTGAGGGTCATGGATCCAGTGAGTTCCTCCCTCCACCTCCTCCTCCTTTTATTCCAAGCTTGTTTTGATCCTGTGGTTGCCAAGATACCAGCACTCGGTGGCAGTTTCTGAGAAGCCATGTGGTCCAGTTTGTATGAGGTCCAGTCCCCTGGGAAAACACAGTGGGGGGTGGGGAGATTGAGGTTCAGGTCAGGGCAGAGGAGAGAGGGACAGGGTGTATGGTGAGGACTATGGCATGAGGCGGGCAGGTCCCCAAGTGCTGTGACACTTAGCCTACCAGCAGAGCTCACTCAGTCAACAAACTGTGAGAGCTCTCTCAGCCTCTCTGAGCCTGTCTCCTTCCTCCAAGATGCCCATAGCACTGGCCAGAGCAGTGCAAGTTCAAGGCCGGCCTGCACAACTTTCTGAAGCCCTGCCAGCAAATGAGTTTTGGAAAAAGTAGACAGGGGGATTAGAAATCTGACTAGGCATATAAATCAGCGGTCGAGTGCTTGCCTGGCATGTGCTTATCTGAGTGCATACCACATGGAAGTTAGAGACAAGTGTTATCTCCTTTAACACATCCTGAAGTACCTCCCCCACTCTCTATAAGCCTGCCTGAGCCTTGGCCAGTGACATGCTTAAGTATTTACCTATCTGGCCTAATTACCCCTAACACAGACAGTTCTCACCGGGGTCAAGTGTGTAGACACTCCTGTTTGTCGCCCTGATGCTGCAATGCAGGAGACAGGCCCATGACACACTGAGAGGTCCTGGAGTGAAGAATGCCTCTCTTTACACCCCTGGTCTGCCACCATACCTATGGCCAGTACAAAAGGCACTGACACCACCAGGGATAGCAATGACCCCATTCCCTTGCCTCTGCTGCTGGGCCCTGACTTGGGGATTCCTGTTTCACACACTTCCCTCCGCCAAGCTGAACAGACCACACACACACACACACACACACACCCTGTTTCCAGAGAAGAGAAACACACACACACACACACATACACACGCCCAGGGGGGAGAGAGAGAGAGAGAGAGAGAGAGAGAGAGAGAGAGAGAGAGAGAGAGAGAGAGATTCCTTTTGAGCCCCAGAGTCCGTGCTCTGGAAGAGACTAGCAACTGTCCAGCAGCTGGTGGATGGAGAGCACCTGTGCACCATCTGAGTTCAGTAGCCTGGCTGTCTGGGTCCTCCATAGCCTCCTGCCTTACATGACTGATATGCTAACGGCATTCATGTATTCACTCATTCACTGACCAGCAAGCTGAGCCTGTGAACCAGACTCTGACAATACAAAATACAGAGCCAGGCCTCTGCCCTCTTGTAGACTTCCGCCCAGGAAGAAGAAAGCTATGATGAAGGAATTAGGAAAAAAAATACTGTAAAATAAAACCATCTGTGTGGGTTTGGAGAGATGACTCAGTGGTTAAAAGCACCAACTGCTCTTGCAGAGGACCTGGGTTCAGTTCCCAGCACCCACAGGGTAGCTCATAACCATCTGTAACTGCAGTTCCAGGGGGGACTGATGCCCTCTTCTGGCCTCTGAGGACACCAGGCATGCGTGTAGGCAAAACACTGGTACACTTAAAAATAATGAAATAACTAAAAAGTGAGTTTTTTTTTTTTTTTTTAAAAATATGGAGCCATTATGTCAGGCCAGGAACATATTACGACAAGAACTCCTGAAAGGCTTTGATTCCCACTATCCATCCCCTTCACTCAGTATCCTGCTCCCCTTCAGAGACACCTGTAGGGTGGACACTGCAAAGCAGCCACAGGCAGCTGGGAAAATGAAATAGTGTCCAGATCTAACTAACTCTGTGGCTCCCATGTCAGGCGTGAGGCATCCACATCTGTGAGAGAGCTCTGAAGGCTTCTTCAGTGCCTTGCTGGGAGCCTGTGGGTGTGGCAAGAGCAGAAAGGCTGCTGCTCAGTGGAGCCAACTTCCCACAAAAGCCATCAGCTCCTTGTGAGGCTGTCTCTGGGCCATATGGAGAGGAACTGAGAGAGAAAACTCAGCAGAGTCCTAGGATCCCATCCAGTCAGGGCAGAGTGCTATCCCTGGGGTGTGAGTGAAGGCACACCCCACATGAACCCTCAGTGGTACACCTTCCTACTGAGAATGCCAGCAGCACTAGAAGTCTGGAGAGCTCCGCCCAGGAGGCAGGGAGGTCCATCTTCACACCTTTGCCTAGCTAGCAGCTGGCACACACCTGCTCTGTATCAGGGACTGTGTGACTTGTTGGGGACCCTGGAATGAGCTGACCTGGGCTGCCCAGGTGAAGTTCACAGTCCAGTGGGGAACCCACTGTACACCAACACAGTTGCAGAGGAAGGGAGGTGAGGGGCTGATGAACTCTTGGGGGTCTAGTGAGAGTGGGCGAGCTAGGGTTAACAAGGATAAATAGAAAACACCTGCTCAGAGTCTGGAGGAGGGGGAATTGAAGGGCTGAGAAGATGGCTGAGTGATGGAACGGAGTTCAATTCTTCTGAACTTCTGACTCCCAAGGAAAACATTTTGGAAGATGTTAACAAACCTCTAGCCAACCCAGAACTAAGAATGTCACCAGATATCACCTGAGACCTGTAGCACCTGAGGCTGTCCATGGTCCATGTTGTGAAGGAGAATTTCTGGAAAGAAGCCATGTCTGTGCACTGGTTGGTTTTATGTCAACTTGACACAAACTAAAGTCATCTGAGAGGAGGGAGCCTCAATTAAGAAAATGCCTCCATAAGATTCAGCTGTAGGGCATTTTCTTAATTAGTGATTGATAGGGGAGGGCCCAGCCCATTGTGGGTGGTGTCATCCTTGGGGTGGTGGTCCTGAGTTCAGTAAGAAAGCAGGCTGAGCAAGCCATGAGAAACAAGCCAGTAAGCAGCACCCCTCCATGGCCTCTGCATCAACTCCTGCCTCCAGGTTCCTGCCCTGACTTCCTTTAGTGAAGGACTACAATGTGGAAGCCTAAGCCAAATAAACCCTGTCACCCCCAAGTTTGGTCATGGTGTTTATCACAGCAACAGAAACCCTATAAGGCTGGTTGACTGACCAAAAATGCAGCGATGTGGACACGTGAGAATGTTGCAAATGCAAAGTCAAACTGTCTTGGGGCACATTTAGTCCCTCGATAGCCATGTATTGCCTTTCTCTGTGCCTGACCTGGCAGCTTTTGTGTCCCTTAGGTAATTCCTTGGAAATGTGTGAACACACCCCTACTGTCCCCCAACCAACAGGCAGAGAAAGCTGAGAGACAACATCTGAGATGCAGCTATGATATCACGGCTTTGCCGTAACCCACGTCCCAGATGTCACCACCAATATTTGAAAAATGCCTTGATTTGTGGCTTTCTTTTGTTCTGTGACTACAAAACTTTGTGAAACACTGGCCATGTGGGAACGCAGTGTTTGGGGTAATGGGAGTGCGTTCCCAGGCCACACATCAACTTCCTTTGAACAATGTTTTTATATTTTAAACGTTTGGAGGAGGGGAAGAAACCAAAGGAAGAGTCATTTTTGGTATAAGCGAGAATGATATTAAAATGTTAAATTCTTGAAGTTTCGTGGAAGCGGGTGGGCGCTGTGGTTTACACATGCGCAGGGCTGTTCCTGCGGAAGACGCCGCCCACCCAGCTCTTTTCTAGAAAGGCTCGTGGGTGCCCACGCGAGGCGGCCAGCGCAGACACCCAGAAGAAGCCGAGCGACCCCGAACTATCTGGCCCGCCGCATGGAAGCCAAGAATAAAACATTTTGCATTTTGTCTCCGCGGTGGTTTGTGTTCTAGTTTTTGTTCCAGGGTTTGGAAGCATAAGAAAAATGCTGATCTTTCCCTGCTGGCGCCCTGTGTTTCCAGAATCCGTGAGTGTCCCGAGCGCGCTCCCGCGTGGGACCCAAGAAATTAAGCTCCGCCCACCTCGGTGACTGACAGAGCTCTGAGGATGGCGTTTTCCTGACACCTGGTGGTCAGAAGGGGAAATGGCGCCCGGAGGGGCTGGAAAAGGGAGCTGTGGGACCTTGGAGACCAGAAGAGGGCCAGGTGGGCTTCCAGGACAGGTGGGAGTGGAAATGGGGAAGGCAAGGGTAGTGGACAGATCACATCCTACTATGACAGACAAAAGGAGGACGGGGACTCGGATCAGCCACCAGGTCCTCAATCCAGATGCAGGAAAGCCTGTGTTCTGCTGGAGTTCACACACCAGGTTCCCGCCCTGCCCCATGGAAGCCCACTCCCTACACCCCCAGTGCCTCGATGGAAGATTGTGTCTTCTGAAAATGACCACCACCAGATGGCCTATTGGCTGGTGGGGTCTGTGTCCCTTCCTCCCAAACCCGGGCAAACCCTACATGACCCAGCCACCTCTAGCATGAGGAGCCAGTCACAAAGATGTCAGTCAGCTACTTCTTCCTCCTGCAGCACCAGTTCCTGGAAACCCATCACCTTTTGGTGGGGAAGCCAGCACCCCAAGAAGCACCCAATGGGGGTGTCCAAGAGGACAGCTGCATTCAACTGTGTGAGCCCTTCCTGGCTGAGAGCCACCCTTGACACCCATCTGAGATTAGCAGACCCACTAGATGCTCCCAAAATTACAGATCTTCAAGCAAAAGAAATGACTGCTCAGATTTTACCACTTACCCTGTGAGAGGCTGAGCATTCAGTGATGAGTAGCTGTGCTTTCTCTAGAACCACCCACACCTCCTACACACCCACGTATCACAGTCAACGAAGGCATCCCTCATCTCTCAGGACCTGCTCAGCCAGGCCAGCTTCCCGTGTACTGGAGTGGGCATGACTCAACTTCACACATCTGTTCCCTTTGCAGAATCTGCCTCTCGATTTCACCTGGAAAATTCCACATCTCTTTAAACACTTCGCCTCTCAGGAAGCCCTCACCTGGCCCAGGGATGTCTCCTTTCCCTTGCCACCACCATGTGAGTTTTCTGGGACAGGGAGCTAGGCAGGTGGTGTTCCTGTTTCAGAGGCTGAGCATCTAAGACTGAAGTGCCAGTCTTAGATGCTTAGTGCAGGTCTACTCCTCCTGCAGGTTGCAAGGATCTTGTCCCCAGCAGACAAAACACTCATACGTACAAAGTAAAATAAATAAGTCTGAAAACATTTTTAATTTTTTAAAAAAAGAAACAGGGTTTATGATAGGGTGCTAAAGACATTGGAACTCCATCCTTGGACGTCATGAATCTCATCTGGTGGGGTGAAGGACATCCTTGCCAGAGTGAGCTCCTTCCCTTCTGCACACATTGGTTTCCTTCCATTGCTCAACCCTGTCACCCTTCCAAAGGGACCCCTGTGTCCAGGGGTGGCTGCCTGGTCTCGAACTTCCAGCCTGTGGAACCAACCTCTCACTTCATGAGTAGCTAGCTAGTCTCCAGTATTTTGTTACAGCAGATCACAGACTGATGGTCTCTATGGTTCCCCATTTTTTCATGTTGGAGGGGGTGCTTCTAAAGCGTGTTTAAATGAGCAAGAGTATCCGACTGTCCCTGTGGACTAAAGCCTTGGGAGCTGTCACCCCACCTACAAAGCAGGGTCAGAACACACAGGAAATGACAGGGACTGAGCGGACAGCCCATGAACAGTCCCCTTGTGGAGTTCTTTAGTGCCCAGCAGGCCAGCAGCTGCCTGGAGGGGAAAAAAATCAAAGGAGAAGCTGGGTCTTACTGCATTCAAGGCACGGAAATTGCCTGCAGAAAAAGAAAGAATGTGAACACTAAGAGCAAAGCTCTCAAACATCCGTGGGTATTGGAGACTGGATTTGTGTCCTGGGGTTAGAAAGAGCCTTTTAAAGATGGTGAAAACCATGGGGGTTGGGGAGCTTGAGATCTGAGTTTGCTACATTTTAAAATGATATTCAGAGCTACCAGAAGAGAGGTGAAGAGAGACCCAGCATCCACCTTGAATAGAAGGCCGCCCCGCCTGCACCGGCCTGTTTTTTCCATCCCTGCTTATTCCTCATGGGAACAGGATAGCTCTAAGAGGTCACCTGGGGTGAGGCCTGTGAATGAGGTCTTCACAGCCTCCCTCCTCCTGGGTTGTGATCTCCTAGCTGTGCTCTCAAAGGCCACACAAGAGACCAAACCAACCCAATGACAGAGTGGAAAACAGTGAACCTGAACACCAGCAGACATGTGGCTAAGGCTTCTCCCGAGATATGGTAGACACAGCAGGGACTTGAATCCTCCGGGAGATACAAAACAAACCAAAAGGCCACTGCCCTGCTCTATAGTGATGACGGAGCAGTAAGAGTGACAGTAAGTGGACCAGGAACCTGTCACCCACCCTGAGAATAACTGTTCAGGATCATGTTGTGTAAGGCCCAGAAGGTCAACCATACTGGCCACGTGCAAAGCAGTGGAGTGGTAAATCAGATAGAGGCTCAGAGAGATCACCAGTGTGTTCAAGGTCACACAGCTGTGGAGTGGTGGAGATGTAGGATTCCATGGAGCCTTATTGCAAACCGCAGCCCAGATGCCTGCTAACTGCCCCTCTCCCTCTCCCCCCTCTTGCACACACACACACGTACACATGCACACACATGTGCCCCAGGCACACCATAGATAAAAGATCCACAGCAGACATGTTGCAAGCCACACTTTATTCACTCTGGTGTCAGGAGGCCCCGGGGTAGTAGGCCTGGCCCCTGGGGAGCGGGAGGTTGGGGCTCTAGCTGGAGGGGTGGAAGGCACCTCTCTGGTGCCACTGCATGTCACGGATGCGACGCACAGACTGCACTTGGGGGTGAGGGGCCCCAAAGTCGCTGTTGTCCTTGTAATCCCCCTTCTCCAGCAGGTACTGCAGCCCACGGTAGCCGGGGTACTGGTACCCAACCCACCTGCAGGCAGAGGTGGGGGGGCATGTGAGCTGAAAGGAGAGGTAGGTGGGGGTTTCCTGACACCAGGAGGAGGAGGAAAGGCCAGGAAGCTACTCTCCACCCCTAGGACCTCAAGAGTGCCATGGCTCACAATGAGAATTCCCCAGGCTGGAGACTAAGGTGACATGTCAAAGTGGAATTCCTCAAGGAGGAATTCCAGGCTCAGGCTCAGGGGACTGCAGGGGCAGATGCTCCGTTTCCTCCCTCTGAGCTAAGATTATTCCATTTGTGGCACCTGCTGCCTCCACCTGCCCAGGTAGACACTGGGGGATGCAGGGGGCACAGCCAATGATGGAACGTCCCACCAGATGATCTGTGGGTGGCAGAGGGCAAAGCAGAGCCCCTCCCCCAAACCCAATGAGCTCAGAACACAAAAGGACTCAGAGTCATGGATGCTGAGGTCTGGGGCCACACTCACGTGCCGCTCTGCACCCGCACGGAAGACACCTTCTCCTGGTACCCATGGGCGTGGAAGCTGGGGACATCATCATCTACAATCTCCATCTTCTTACCGGTAAAATTGGGGTTCTCATACAGGATGATCTTGTGCTCTTGGCTGTCCTGTGAGTGGAAGATGTAGGTGAAGCCCAATACCTCACCTCACAGTGGGAGGTGAGACAATCACCCTGGCTGGTGACTGGATGCCTATGGAGTGACTGGAATGGGACAGGCAACCTCAGATCCTGCACTCAGGGAGCATTTGGTCCAGGGACTCCAGGTCCCCTCCCTGGATCTCAATTTCCTGTTTTATAAACAGCAGCTGTGATACAGCAGCTGATGCACACAGGCAGCATCAGGCTTCTGGCGGTCCCAGCAGTTGCAGGGTCTCCCACAGTCTCCAGATCGACTGTCCCAGTGAAGTTTTTCTCAGTTACTATTCTGTCCTTTCAGCAGTTCTTGGACCATATGACACCTGAGAAAACTAAGGTTCAGAGAGGTCAAGTGACTCACCCAGGGTCACTCAGCTGAGAGGAGCAGAGTCAACACAAGACTTGCTCAGATCTTGTAGAGATCCAGTCTCATACAGAGCTCTGAGAGGTACAAGTCAGGCTTTGGAAGGTTTAGGCACCTCTTGGAGCATTCCCTGCCCAACAGTTCTCATGGTAGTGAGAATCAGATTCAGAAATAGACCAGAAGCTCACATTGAGTCTTGACTAAAGCACCTCCCCCTCCCCCACAACCCCTGGATTTCTTGAATGCCCATAGTTGCTAACTGAGCCTGGGCCCTAAGGGACAGGGCCCACAGGACAACATAGTTGTTCAGGGAATGGCATCCCCTGGAGTTGGGCTAGGAACAAGGGAGTATCTGCCAGCAAGAACTAAAGTCTCAATTGCAGAAGATCAAACAGAAGCTCAAGGAGGCCAAATGTCTTTGGTCACACCCCACAATGGAGGTCCTTGGCCAGAGCACAGTGTGGGTGGGGAGCCTCCCAGGCCCTGACCCTCTGGCTCCAGTGCAGGAAAAGGTGGGAAGGTCTTACCACTTTGATGGGCCTCAGAGAGCTCAGGGAGTCTGTCCTCCGGCTGCTGGTCCAGGAGTCCCAGCGTGGGTATTCGCCCTTTTCAAACACAAACTGCTCGCCCTTGCAATTGGCCTGTTCATAGCCCACCCAACTGTAAGACACAAAAAGGGTTAGTGGGTCCCTTGCCAGGCATCCTGCATCCAGCATGACCCTGGCACTCAACCCCGCTACACTGGTCCCATCTAAACCTAAATATAGATAAGCTAGTACAAGGTGACTTTAGTTATCCAGAACCCAGGCCCCACTGCCCTTGACCTCCTGCAGCACATAGGCAAACTAAACATGTAATCTGAAGGACAGCTTGGCCAAAGAGAGAGGACAGTCCTAACCAAGAGGATGCTGGGAAAATAATAAACAGTTCTGAATGCAGAACAAGAGCCCCAGGATCCTATTTATCTAGTGCTGCTGGCCACAGTGTGCATGCCTCGGCCTGGAGACTGTAAGCGGACAGGGTGACCTCAGCCAGGCCTAGAGAGAGGAGAGGTCCATTAGCTGACCACTGAGCACAGCTCTGGGACTCAAGATCATGCAGGTCATAGCTTCGTCCACAGCAGGTTCCAGACTCAATTCTCCCATTGTCTTTCTACTTGCCTTTACACAACACTCTAACTCCTAGATTGATGGTAGAGAGATGGCCAGTGGTTGCTCTGTGCTGGTAAGAAACTGGGCTGGAATCTACAATGGCAACAGCATCCTGTGAACCATAAATCACCGGCAGATGCCTTGCAGGAACTATGAAAGCGACTATTGTATCCCACTTTAGGGAACAGAAGAGAGAAAAGGAGTGTGTGCTTGCTTAGAGCAGATGCAATCTCCCCCAGATACTCTCTGCTGCTCATTGTTTGAATCCAGGGAAGTGACACTTGTAGATGTGACAGGGTTGACTGTAATCCACAGCACTCTCTTAGGAGGGCGTGGCCCATAGACGAAGGAGAAGTAGGCAAGAGGAAGTGGGAGCCTCAAATGCCAAGTTTCTGGGGCTCTCCAGGGCAGAGACACTCCCTCCCTGCGTGACAATGGTGGCTGTTCAGATCTAAGTCATCGGTGATAGAGGCAACTGCATCTGTCACTCACGTGCACTCAAAGGACGACTTACAGGAGATCCTGCAAGCCAGCTTTACGTACTGTGTTCTTGAGAACAACAGTCAGAGCCCAGGCAGGGCTGAAAAAAAAAAAAACTGTCCATCATAGCAGTGTTTACAACACCCAACAGCCGAGAGGGCAGATAAACTAGGGAACGTGTACCAAGCCACCATACATAACGACAGACGATACACGGGTTCACAAACTCGACTGGACATAAGTACGACCAGGAGATCTGGCTTGAGATAGTTTCCTGAACTCTAAGACCAGGAGTCTGAAGTGGGGACCTGGATCTTCAGAGTCTCCCTTCTGTAGTTTTGATACTTAGGGACCTCAAATTGCTCTGAAAGATGCCAATGTGAAGTGTGACTTACAACATGGAGAACATTGTGGTGCCTCCTAACATTTGACAAAACACTGTACAATATCATTCAAATATCATGTTTCTTAAAAAACCACAAATGCATGCACAGGGAAAAATCTACACTTATATAAAAATCTTAATGATGAATATTTCTAAAGTGTAAGCTAAAGTCAAAATTGGGGGCAGGGGACACAACTCTTTGCTAAGTTATTCCTTCTTAATATTGAACACATATTTTAACCGATATGCAAAAACTATTTTTTCCCTAGAATTCCAACACCAGGGAGTTCAAAACCCACCTGGGCTAAGTAGTGAGACCCTCAACAAAACAAAAGACCCAGAAAACAATTTTTAAAGTTAGTTTTAAAACTCAAGACATATTCTGAGAAAGAGTGTTAATGTAAATTAAAACAGTTCTCTCTTTTTTCTTTTCTTTTTTTTTTTTTTTTTTGGTTTTTTTGAGACAGAGTTTCTCTGTGTAGCTTTGGAGCCTATCCTGGCACTTGTTCTGGAGACCAGGCTGGCCTCGAACTCCTCCTGCCTCTGCCTCCTGAGTGCTGGGATTAAAGGCGTGCACCACCAAGTCCCAGCTTACAAAACAGTTTTGAAGGGTGTGGCATAGCTCAGTGATCGGGGATTGCCTTGCAAAGGCGAATCAATGGGTTTCACCCTCAGTAACCCCCGTCCCAACACACACAACAAATCAAACACACAAAGGCTTATTTCCAATATTTAAAATATTTGGGAAATTCTCCCATCAAAATAGCAAAAGTAGATGAGGTCAGAAGTATTCAAAGGGTGAAGACCCATGTTCTACAGAGGCAGAGCCTAGTCCCCTGTACATGCTAATAACTGTAATTGTGCAAGTCTGTTAGACTCAGACATAAGTATGTTGTCACACTCAGGCCCTGACTGGTACAGGCTCCTGAACCACCAGATGTATACCGACTTCTTGGGGTCACTGTGTCCCCAAACTCATAAGACATTTACAAAGGAGGACTGAGGGAGATGAGTGACACAATGGCCCTCATGCAACTCATTGCTTGGTGAGGGGAGAGGCAGCCTCCATAATTACATCCCTTTTCTCTTGAGTAGAGACAGGACCTGAAGGATGACAGCAAAGGTATTGGCTACGAAAAGGAAACCAAGTATCAGAGAGGGAAGTTAATGGTCAAATACCACATAGCCTGCAAGTCCCCTTAACCAGGATTTGAACCCAGCCTCCTAAGCACAAACTCCCTCTGGGCTGCCAAACCCCAAATCCTGCCTCTATCACACACAACCTAGGAACACAGAAAGGTTAGATATCCCCAATTCAACATCTCAATTACCAGGCTGACAGTCCCTGGCTAGGTGAGACCACCCAGATACTCACGGTCCAGCCTGCACCAGGACAGAACCTGCCTTCTCCATGCCAGTCTCCTTCAGGTTGGGGCAGGGTCCGCTGAGCTCATGAGAGTGGCCCTGGAAGTTCTCCTGTTCAAAGATGATGATCTGGAAGGAATGGGATAGAGTCGGACCGTGGGAAGAGCAGGGGGTGAACAGGTAGCTCAGAGAGCCCCAGGATTGCAGACCTGAGGGCTGGAGACTTGGAGCCTGAAGGTGCTGCTTTCTGAGCCTCAGTTTCCCTGCCAGTGAAATGGGTGACAGAACCAGCCAGGGGCAGGGAAGCTGTCAAGATGGCAGGCAGAAGGTTCAGCTCAGGCGTGAGAGACTCCTTTATGTCTGTGGAGTTCTAGAGACAGAACCAGGGCCAGATAGAACTCTACACATCCAGCAGCCACACTCCCTCTAAGCAATACCCCAGCTACCCATAGTGCATCTGCTACAGATCAAAGCTAGGTACATGGCCTGGACTTGTGTGATATAGCAGAAACTAGAGGGCAGCTTGCAAACTGAACATGCACACCAAACCTGGGATCTTGACAAAAGGTAGTCTCATGGCACTGCTTCTGTGGTGCCGCACCCCATATTCCAGATGCCACTTGGCTCCCAGGAGGTGGCAATCAGGAGGTGTGAGATACCCCTCTACAGACACCACACACCAGCTGTCTCCCGGAAACACACACATTCCTGGGCCCTTTTCCTCAAGCCTCTACCCCTGGAGGTCTCCAGGTCTCCCTATGGCCACCCAAGTGAGATGGATCTTACTAGAAATCCCCCCACTCTGTGCCTTGTCCTGTCTCCTCATCTGGCCTAGGCAGGGGTCCGGTGGAATCCCAACAAGGATCCTGGGACTCTGCAGAGTGAAGAGACCCACTCAAGGCCTCACAGCCATGAGCTAAACACATTTACAACCACACCTGGAACAGGGAACCTTTCTAGCCACTCAGCCCCAAAGACGGGAGCCTGCAGCCACCTCTGGATGAAGAAGTAGACAGGAGGGATACGTACAGGGTCCCTAAGTCAGCACTAGCTAGAGAAAGCACTTCTGTTTCCCAGGCTGGGGATTAGTGAGATAAAAGAAGTAAAAGCAGTGGCCAGGAGGGCTCAGGGGCAGATTCCATGGGATCAGTTCAGCCTTCATGGTCACTGACCCCTCCAGGCACAGAAGCAGGAGACATGGGCTCTGGTTCCCCTGCTCTGTGTAGCCCAAGGAGGAACTGTGCTTTCCAGAAGGGCAGTCCAGTAAACCTGTTTGCAGGGGCATTGAGAAGGCTCTAGAAGTCGGGGTAGGGTAGGGGGCTCAGTGGCCATTACCTAGCCTGGAATATAAGGGCCAGTAGGGAAGGGTCAGGTTCTCCGTACACTTGAGAAGCCCTGGGTCCCAGGAGTGCTGAACCCTGCTGCTGGTGTAGAGAAGACAATAACAACAACAACAACAACAACAACAACAACAACAACAGCAATAATAGTAACAGAGTCTAGATTCTTTCCTATTGACCAACCCTGTAACCACACACTACCCAGTGCAGAAGCCACTAGCTGCACGGCCCTGAGCATGCAGTCAGCGCTAACTGTGTGCTGTTCATAGGAAACACAGATTTGAAGACAGGCAGAGTGGGAATGAACTGTTTAACAAAGGAGACTATGGAAATTAATCACCCGTTGCCTTTTATAACTTTCACTGTGACCATTGGAAGATCTTAAGTTACCCGTGTGATTTGTAGTATATATGAGACATCTCTGTACATCTGTGATGTCATAAAACGTGTGACATCACTGTGTATGTATGTGATGTCACCGTGTGTGTGACATCACAGTGTGTGTGTGTGTGTGTGTGTGTGTGTGTGTGTGTGTGTGTGTGTGACATCACAGTACTGAAATGCTGTGTGCCCTGCACCCGGTGGTCTCATTTTTCTTCAAACTCATCCAACTTGTTGGCAACCTCGGGTCCTTTGCTTGTGCTGTTCCCACTACCCCAGTGGCCTCACCATTCCGAGCCCCCTATTTTTACATGGCTGCTCCCTCACTTGACCCCAGTCACCTCCTCATGGAGGTCCCCCCTAAAGCACCAAGCTGACCCACTATTTGCTGTGAACTCCAGCTCTGGGGATCCCTTAAACTACTTAGTGTTAAATGCTTTTCACTCCTTCAGGCTACAGGCCACCTCAAGACAGTTTGCTGACTGTCACTCACTCAAGGAAATGGAATGAGGAGGTTTAGCTGGGCCAGATAGGGTGTGACCAGCCTCGGAGAGGCTGGAATAAGCTGCCTCTGGAGTGTGAGAGTCAGAAAGTGAAGCAGACGGTCTGAGCTGGCATGGGCAGCGAGGACACATAGCTCTCTGGTAAGACGCTGAGTCTGGTTTCTGGGCCTGCACAATTGTTCTATGTGTAATTGATGCTCCCTATTGTATAGGCTGATGTTCAGAGATGTTAAGCCACTGGCCTGGGCCACACAGCAGGAGGGGGCCTGGAAATCCTCTTCAGTTGGCACTGAGTCTCTGCCAGGTCTTTGGGAGTCCCGTGGGTGATAGCATGTGGGGCGGCAGACAAGCAGAGACATTTAATTCTCTAAAATCTGAAGCTGATGCCGGGCACTCAGGTGGGTGGGGAAGGGCACAGGGAATTGGCCCCAGGTGTGCAGCTGGGGGAGACTGAGTCCCCCGAGGGACAGGGCTGAGAACGAGCACCAGGAAGGAAGAAGTTGACTGGGCATGTAGATGTTGCCTGCCCTTCCCTCCAGCAGGATACCCACCTTGGGATTGAGGGGCTGGGGCTTGCCCGCCTGTGTCTGGTGGTCTGAGGCCATGGTGGACTCTCTGGTGTCAAGGTGACCTGGAAGAAATGAGGAAGCTGCATGAGGACGCTGCCGTAGGAGCCCTGAGCCAACCCCAACCCTCTTCTCTTTTGACAGGGTTTTTAGATTGTTCCAGAAGCAGCCACCTGGGCTCTGTCTTCCCCTACACTATGATCCAGCCCTGATCTAAGTGGAAGAATCCCCCTTCTCCCCTCAGCTCCTCTCCTACTGCTCCTCTCCCTGTTGCTGGACTCCTGAGCTATGGAATCATGTTGGAAGGTTTCCCCGCACCCTCTTGCAGTTCAACAAATTTTCTACCTTTAGGTGTTTAACTCAGCTGATCCATTCCAAGTGCTTGCTCTGCCACCAAGGAGCTGAACAGGCGCCCATAAGTCCTGCCCTCTCTCTGCGCCTCAGTTTCCTACTCTGTACACCAGGAAACCAACAGAGGTGCCTCACTCTCTCTGTGTGAACTAGGACTCCATACAACTGTGTACATCTGACAGGGCCCCGTAATACACTTGGCACCCAGGAAGGGACAGTCAGGGTGACATAGTTAGGGCCATTTCCAGTGGGATTTAGTGACACTAAAGTCACAGTGCCCAGAAACAGGTGCAGCTGAGTTCAGCTCACAAGTTTCCCCCAAGGCTGGCTCAGCGGAGCCACAATGACTAGTCAGGAGAAAGCTGGCTCCAAAATCTAGACACAGTCAAGGTCGGGCCACTTCTGGTTCCTGAGCCAGACACATCTTCCTTCCCGGTCTCCAGCAGAAGAAAGGAGGGGCCTTTTCCAGGTGCTGGCTGTGCACCAGGTCAGTCTATTGTGTTGTTTCCTAACCCATGGCAGAGGGGCTTAGACTGCCCCTCTCCCCACTTAACAGAAGGGAAAACTGAGGCCAGGTACTGGTCTCTGTGCCATGCTTTCCAGCAAGAAGGAAAGAAAAGCAAAGAGCTGAGCAAGCAGCAGAAGCCTCCTTACCAGATCACCAGCCCCGGTGAGTGCCGTGAAGCCCAGCTGGTGGGAGGTGGTATTTATACCTTCCCCAGGGGAGCTGGTGCCAAGATGGGTGACTGCTGCATCCCTGCGGAAAGCAGGGTGAGAATGCAGGCTAAGCCTACACCAAAGCCTGGGTCAGCAAATGCCCATAGACATTGTGTCTCCACACAATAATGTCATTAGCTTTCAGATTCGGCTGCGCCAGTGTGTCAGGCGGCTGGGCAAGACTGTGCCCACTTTGCATGCATCAGCCATCCCGCTGCCAGAACGGGGCCATGCCAGGTTCACAGATGCAATCACCAGGCCCTGGGGCACAGCAGACAGAAGCCTTCCCAGTGTCTGTAGGGCAAGCAAGCAAAGAGGGACTTCAGGAAGAGACCAGCATTCATTCATTCATCCACCCATCCACATACTCCCATGCCAACCTACCTGTTGTCCATCCATCCATCCATCCATCCATCCATCCATCCATGCATCCATCATGCACTGTCTTGACTAGTTCTATGTCAACTTGGCACAAGCTAGAGTTATCTGAAAGGAACCTCAATTGAGAAAATGCCTCCATAAGATCCAACTGTAAGGCACTTTCTTAATTAGTGATTGATGTGGGAGGACTCAGCTCATTGTGGGAGGGGCCATCCCTGGGCTGGTGGTCTTGGGTTCTATAAGAAAGCAGGATGAATAAGCCATGGGGAGCAAGCTAGTAAGCACCTCCCCTCCATAGCCTCTGCACCAACTCCTTCCTCCAAGATCCTGCCCTGTTTGAGTTCCTGTCCTGCAGGGACAATGCAGGACAAGAGGCTGGCTGAGAAGACTGAACTTCTATGGATGCTGGCTGCCCACACCTACTGTCCTTCAGGAGATGTGCCTTGGATCCTGGTCCCAACGTGGGAGAAGAGTCTCTCAGAACTCCACTGCTGGCCCATCACTGTCCTGGGCTCACATCCTCGAGAGTGCATGTCTTCCTGCAGACCAGGCTCTGTCTTGACCTTCAATCCAAGGTCAAGAAAGAGAGGAGATGTGCTGAGGCCAAGCTAGCTGATTCCCTCTCTCATCCAGTTTCCATCCTCTCGACAGCCACAGATACACACACACACACACACACACACACACACACACACACACACACCACATAGTATACAAACACACACATGTACACATACACACATATGTATACATACACACTGAAAAGTTTCTGCACCCCGATAAGCCTCTCTGCTGATGCAACAATCCAAATCAGATCAAATCAAACTGAATTAGAAAAGGCCCATGTTTAATGGATACAGTGCTTCCGTATGGCTTCCCAGCCCCCCAGAGAGGAGACAGGAGTCTGTTTTCTGGGGGACCACATAGTACACATACTCACATGTACATCCCACATACACCCTCCCATAATCCACAACACACACATGCACATCACACACACATAATACACAAACATGCACATGCACACCACACACACACACTGTGTGTCTCAGTCCCCTGTCCATGCTGTTTCCTACTTGTCCCAAATCAGGCGTGGGTCTACTCAACTCTACAGAGACAAAGCCCACGCACACCACAATAAAGTCAGTCAAGATTCTGTTCCTCCCCAGGGAACTGGCTTCTCAGAAATCATGTGAATGGCAGTCTGCTAATCTGACTGATAGGCCTGGAAAGTCCCTGTCCCCACTGTAACCCTTCCTCCCTTGACCTCTTTTCTCCCCTCCCCCCCATTTAAGCTAGCCCCACCATTTCAATAAATGAGCTGTCCTCCAAAAAAGGTCATTCATACCCTGCCATACTCATGGTTGCCCGAGACCCTGTTCTCCAGCTCCTCTGCATACTGCGACCATGGGTGCACAAAGGCCAATCGGGGTTTGGGGGACCCACACTTGCCTGCAAGCACTGAGCCCTGAGTTGGATCCATAGCACCAACAACAGGAATGCACACCTGTAATCCCAGTGATGGAAAGGTAGAGGCAGGAGGATCAAAATTCAAGGTCATCCTCCACTACAGAGCAAGTTTGGTTGCAATAGAGAAATCAAGTTGGAACTCACTGGGAAAATCTATACCTGCTGGTGTGTCAAAGATGCCATCAGGCCACTGCAGGGGAAAGTGATTAATGTAATTACTGTCAGTAGACCCTTCATGCTACAACACAACCTGTCAGGGGTCCACGGATGCAATAGTGGCATGGCTGTCGTGGAATAACCAACTACTCTCCAACTGAATTCAAGGTCTGCTCCACAGAAGAAAGTTCAAAAGCCCACAGCTGGGAAGGTGATAGGGGGTAACTTACTAGTATTGTTTTGCTAAGTGGACTGTAGTCAAACTGCCTAAATGTTTATATTTATATCCACAGACCTGAGCACTCAACCCTAGTCATAGAAGCTTCTCCCTGTGTGAGCAGATGTCAGGGCGGAGTATATACAATTTATACAGGTGATAACTGGTCAAAACACTAAGAAGAATGACTGAGTGATCATCCCTAAATGGAACATCTCTATCTACCCCTACTCAAGGCTCAGGAAGCATCAGGGAAGAGGGATGAAGAGAACGTGAGAGTTCAAGGATGGGGAGGAGCTGTAGAACGCCATCTCATAGACGTGACACAGCTACTGTGGACAGGAACACCACAGCCGTGGTGTGGCACACCTTTAATCCCGGCACTTGGAAGGCAGAGGCAGGAGGATCTCTGAGTTTAAAGTCAGCCTGCTCTACAAAGTGAGTTCCAGAAGCTAAGGCTGTTACACAGTGAAACCCTGTCTCAAAAACAAAACAAAACAGAAAGACAAACACAATTTGATATTCCTTGACTGGCTGATATTCATGGAAGGCCGACCTGTATCTGAAGAGAAACAGTGGTGGAGGAGTGGATGGGGAGTAGGGGGAGGAGAGGAAGTGGGAGAGGAACTGAAAAGAGGGGAGGGAGGGGAAACTTTGATTGGGACATAAAAACAAACAAAAATAAACAACAAAAATAGGCAAGCATCACCCCATTAGTGTGTAAATTTTCTTTTATTTATAAAAAACTCACATTTATGTGCATTGGAAGTATTGTGTTAAATTTTTATGATTAATTATCAGGAAACATTTGGCTATTTTATGTACCTTTAGACCCGCCCTCATCCGTCACACACAAAAAATTCTTAGGTGAAAGGGGTCATGGGTAGAAACCATCTCAGAAGCCTTACCCAAGTTCCACAGCCCTCCTCTCAACTCCACTGCAGTCAAGGTTTCCTTCTTCAAACCAGGGTGGGGTGGCGTGGGGGTGAGGCAGGGCTAGGTACCTAGAGCATGGCTATTTTAGAATTGTGTCAGTCCTTTCTCAGAGGAGCCAGCCTGGAATCTGTCACAGAAAGCACTTGGTGGCCCTATTCCTTCAGGAAGACATTCATTGCCATCACACTTGGACCAAGCACTGTTTCCTAAGCCTTATATGTTTCCTCATTTTTCAGCCCATCATGCAAAGGAGGACATGCTGGGACAGGCTCATCCAGCAGCTTGAGCCTTTCTCTATATTCAGTCACTCACTCCATCATCATCACCATCCATTTATTTCATAGAGCCTGTGGAGGACTCAGTGGGAATGAACTCACACATACCCCATCTGGGGGCAGCTTACAGCTGATAGGTTCATAAGCTTGCAGAGCCCTTTGCTGTGGTGTGACCCTTGTGTGGACAATGGGCTCAGTGCAAGTTGAGCCACAGCTTAGCTACCTCCACATCCTCTGGACATGCTCAATGCATAGTAGGTCCTCAGAAAATGTGTTGACTTACTTAAAGAGAGAGAAGTCTACCAGAAGGAGGTTTCAAGACCAGAGCTCCAGGCTGGACCATTTATTGGGGACTTGAGGATGCCACAGGTAGAACATAGATGCAATATATTTGAGAGTACGTTGTCACTGGGGCTTCCTGACATCATTCACGGGCATGTTTGGACACAGGATGCCTTTTAGCCAAATAATAACCATAGACCCCTTAAGGGCTCTCTTTCCCTGCATGTTCCTGAGATGGTGGCAGGGTGGGATGACAGACTTTATCTACCCTAAACACTATGTGTAGCCAAGTTCCTGCTGAGGGAGAAACAGGGACACCTGTCATTGCAGCTAGTTAGACCAGTTCCAACGGCCATAAAGGCAGCAGGCTTTGGTGTCCCTTAGATGCAAAGCAGTAAGGAGTCAACTTGCCTCTCGGACCATCCAACTGGGAGGAATTTTCCAAATCTATCCAAAGGGACAATTACCTGGGACTGTCATTTGTCAACTATAACCCACCTGCATACAAACAGTTCAAATTTAGTCAGAAAGGCCTTCCTTTAACTATAGTGTAAAGAATGATAAGAAACAATGTTGCAATAGCTAAGGGCTTTGAAAAAGCTGGGGCAGGGTGGAGATCCAGACAGAGGGCCTTCCTTAACTACCATGTAAAGAATGGTGTGATACAATGTTGCAATAGCTAAGTGCTTTGACAGCTGGAGCAAGGTAAAAATAGGCAGAAAGGGTCTTCCCTTAACTACAGTGTAAGGAATGGCGCGATACAATGTTGCAATAGCTAAGGATTTGACACAGCCGGGGCAGGGTAGAGAGGCAGGCCTAGGTTTCTATTTTTAATGGGTGCAGCACTTGGCTAGGACATTATTATTGAGTGAATGTATGTTAGTCTCTTCTTATCCTGGACAGAAGCACTTGTTCAAACTCTGTGAAAGAAGTTGCCTGGGTGCTAGGATTTGCCAAATTGGTAAGGAGGGTCTATCTAAGGGATGGGACCTCAGGCTGTTCAAGAACCGGCTCTGATGAGTTTGTTGATGAGCTCCTCAACAGAATACCCCAAAGCCAGCTGCTGTCTTGTAGAGTGCTCTGTAGCTCCAGTCCTGGGGTACAGTGAATCCTTGCTACACAGGAGTGCAGGCATGGCTGCCTCAGGGGCACAGCAAGGGTCAGCACAGCACTGGCAGCCCCTGTGTGGGGACAGCGGGCATTAGAACAGCCAGGGAGTCCTGGTCCTCCTCTTGAAAGCTGTGCTGCTCAGGGAAGTGCATGCCAGCTCTCTGCACCTCTGTTTCTCTGAGAATGGCTTCAGCTAGGGCAGCCCTGTACTCAGGTGGCTTGCTTCCCTCAGAATGAATGGAAATGGGATTAACTGACTGATAGGAGAATTTAGAGAAATGATACAAGGAAGGGTGGGAGAAAGGATGGAAGGACAGATGAACTGACAGATGGAAGAAGGATGGATAGCTAATGGATGGATGGATGTGTGATGGGTGGGGGCCAGCAAGGATGTATGAATCAATGGGAAGAAAATATAGATAGAAATAAGGGAGGAAAGATGGGTGGATGACAGATAGATGAGTAGGACCGATGGGTAGGAAGATGAATGGAAGGATGGGTAAGTGAATGGATGAGTGGGTGGGTAGATGATGAATAAATGAGTGGGAGGACAGGTGTGTGGATGAATGAATGGCTGGCTAGCTTAGTGGATGGGTGGATGGATGGATGGATGGATGGATGGGTGGATGGATGGATGGATGGGTGGATAGATGGATGGATGGATGAGTGCATGGGTGGGTGGGTGGGTGGGTGGATATGACAGGATGAATAGGTGAATGGATGAATGGACAGACAGACAGTTATTCAGATGTAGGCACTGTTGGTGGAAGTAAGCCTGTGGCAGAGGGGGCATGGACTGGGCTGACAAGACTAGACACAGCACAGGCACACCCCTCCTCCCCTCCTTGCGGGTCTGGACCCCTCCAGCCTAGCCTCCACAGGAAGTGACGCAGACAGAGCAGCATGGCTGGTGGGCTTTATTGAGCAGGTTGGGGAGGGGACACAGGCCTTGGGCCCAGGGATCTGAGTCCTCAGCTGCTCAGGAAGCAGCCGCGCTTGTGCCACTTCTGGTCACGGATGCGGCGCACCGACTGCAGCTGTGGCTGGTTGGCGTCCCATTCATTCCAGTGGCGGAACTCGCCCCGCTCGAACACGTACTGGCGCCCGCGGTAGCCAGGAAACTCGTAGCCCACCCACCTGCGCAGAATAATATGTGAGGCAAGTTTCTCTTGTCGCCCCCCCTCTGGCCAAGCACAACCCTTTAAAGCCTGCATTTGCTGTGCTCTCCACCTTGGCTCCCCAACTCCCTGCCATGACTCTGCTTTTTCAAAGCATCCCTGGCCTCACCTCTCAGCACCATTCCCACATCAGGCTAAGTCCAAGCCTTCGCACCTGCAGTTCCTTCTGATTGGAATATCCTTCCTTACCTGATCTTATGTCTCCTTGAGGGGCAGAATCACACATACCCCTGGGACTCACAGAGACACCTTCCCCCAGTGTGTCCATCACAGTCACCATCAGACTGACATCCCTGAGAAGGGCTACCCAGTTCTAACTGACCACAGGACCCCCATCCCTGTTGCTCAGGAAAAGCCACAGAGTACATTTTCAGTGTCGTCTTTCCAGGCTCAATCCCAGGTTCAAACCCACAAAGGAGAAGGAAGGCAAAGTGGCCCTGAGGTTGCGGTGACCCCAAGGTTGTGGTGACCCCAAGGTCGAGGTGACCCCAAGGTCACATTAGCAGATAGTAACCCTGCCCACACCAATGCTAACTCGGGCCCCTGATAATAACAAAGAATGTGAGATCAAGGTCACTTTGAGAATCAGTTCCAGGCCTGGGGAGTTAGGGAAGCCATAGAGACCTAGGTGGAGACCATGCGTTGAGGGTGATTCATTCAACTGAGGGAGAACAAAACTGTCTAGAAACTTCAATGGAGCAGAAGGACACTGGAGCATTCCCATGGCAGGGCGAGGGGCGGGGAGAAAGAGAGAGTAAGGAGGGGTAAGAGGGGAGAGAGGGACAAAGAGTAGGGAGGGAGTAATAAGAGATTAGGGAGACATGGGGCAAAGAGAATAGGGAGAAGAGGAAGACAGAGAGAGAGAGAGAGAGAGAGAGAGAGAGAGAGAGAGAGAGAGAGACTGTGAACATGTACACAGTGCTGGGGATAGAACTTAACTCCTTTTGTGGTTGGTTGGTTGGTTGGTTGGTTGGTTGGTTGGTTTTTCGAGACAGGGTTTCTCTGTGTAGCTTTTGAGCCTATCCTGGCACTCGCTCTGGAGACCAGGCTGGCCTCAAACTCACGGAGATCAGCCTGCCTCTGCCTCCCAAGTGCTGGGATTAAAGGTGTGTGCCACCAACGCCCAGCTGTTTGTTTGCTTTTTTTAAGAAGGTGTTTCTCCTGTGTAGCCCTGGCTGTTCTGGCACTCACTCTATAGACCAGGCTGGCCTCAAACTCAGAGATCCTCCTGTCTCTCCTTCTGTGTACTGGGATTAAAAGGTGTACATCAACATGCTGGTGCTGTAGTTCTTGCATTTTTTTTTTTTTTTGATGCAGGACCTGATTCTGGAACCCAGGCCACTCTTCCTGCCTTGCCTCCTGAACGTTAGGATCATGGACTGGGCCATTGTGCCCCCCACCCCATGGACTTTGAGTGAGGGTGGGTTCAGAGTGCAGGCTGTCACTCAAGTGTGGAGCTGGCAGCTGGAGTGAAGCTGCTGCTAAAGGAGCAGCCACCAGAGCTGGAGCGGAGGGGGCTGGGGGTTCCCTTACGTCCCGTTGATGACTCGGATGCTGGCCACACGATCCTGGAAGCCATGGGCCCACAGGCTGGGCACATCATCATCCACAATCTCCATCTTTCGCCCACTGAAGGCTGGGTTCTCAAACAGGTGAAGTTTGTGGTCTGGGCCATCCTGGGGGCAAAGGTTAAGGGTGAGTGGGGTCCCACACCCAGAAGAAGAATCGAGTCACCCCAACTACTCTGCAAAGCCCAAGAGACACCCCAGAGCTGAGCAAGAAAGAGGAAGGGGGCTGGATAGATCTCCTTCTACCAGTCATTACCACCAAAAAGGGAAACTGAGGCTCAGAGGGGGCCCCAAAGATTCAAGGCCCAGCCTCCCCTCCTCCTAGGCTGAGTCTGCCTTCATCTCCATCTCCCTGGTTTCCTTCCTCTGTTGTCTAAAATGAACTCTGTTCAGACATTGGGAGGAAGGGCTTGGGTGGCTTCTGTGTTGATGGAGGAGGTGGGAGCACATCAGTAATTTAGTGTCCTTATGGACCATGCTCCCTGCAAGAAACACCAGGGAAAAGTGTAAACTGCCTTGAAGTGGTTTGCACTATGAAGTTTCTCAGGTTAATTGGGTTACTATGAAGGGGTTCATGGTCATGTCTGCCAATTCGGGACAAGGACCCTAGTGTCCTGCCCTGGTGCCCACTCAGGATCCAGCTTCTTCTCACCCCACACCATTGTTGAGATAAAAAAAAAAATCTGAGGCCTGTCTAGGAGGGATCACAATGACCAAACTTGCTGGAGCAAGGTGCACATACACACACATGAACACACACACACACACACACACACACACACACACACACGAGCAGGCACATGTACACACACCTGCACATACACACAAACACACACGTGCACATGCATGCACACAATGCATTCACAGACACACATACACACATGAGCACACACACACACACACACACACACACACACACACACAGCATCAGGTTCTGACTCACGATGTGCAAAGGCCGGAGGGACAGGAGAATGTCGTTACGTCGGCTGCTGGACCAGGCATCCCAGCGAGGGTAATCCCCCTTCTCCAGGACAAACTGCTCCCCACGGAAGGCCCTGCGCTCAAATGCCAGCCACCTGAGGGTGGAAGGAACAGGATCACCCTGATGTGGCTGAGTGGGGACCAACATGTAGGGCAAAGAACAGAAAGGAAACACCCCTGTGCCTGCTGTTAAGGGACCTGCAGGGACTTGGTTGGGACTGATGCCCTAGACCAGAAACCCTTATCCTAGGACATGCTAAGAATACATGTGTGGCTAAGTCCCACAGTGCCTGCCACAGGTTGAGCAAAAGATACATGAGTGAGGGGGCTGGAGTCATAGCTCAGCTGTTAAGAACACTGGATGCTGTTACAGAAAACCTGGGTTCAACTTGCAGCTAACCACATGACAGCGTTATGAGCATCTGAACTCCAGTTCTAGGGGATCCGGTGACCTCTCCTGGCCACCAAGGGTAATGCATGCACTTGTGCACAGACTTCACATGCAGGCAAAACACTCATATATATATAATATAAACATAAATAAACTTTAAAATAGATCTGTGGGGCTGGAGAGATGGCTCAGAGGTTAAGAGCACCGACTGCTCTTCCAGAGGTCCTGAGTTCAATTCCCAGCAACCACATGGTGGCTCACAACCATCCGTTATGAGACCTGGTGCCCTCTTCTGGTGTGCAGATGTACATGGAAGCAGAACGTTGTATACATAAGAAATAAATACAATCTTTAAAAAAATAGATCTGTGAGTGAGTTCTGCAGTTATGCCTATGCCTCTTCCCCTTTTCCCTACCCCTCCTCCGTCTTTCCTCTTCCCTGCCCTCCTTTTCTCTCTGTCTTTGTATATATACCATCCACCTCATTCTCTACACACTGAAATCCATCCGTCTATTTGTCCTCAGAAGAGGAGACACAGCTGGCAGACATGCTGCCTGAGATCACAGGAAGTCCCAGAACTAGACTCAATCTTAAGGCCAGAGCTCAGTGTGTGCAGAGTGTGCAGTGAGGGGCCTGCTTGTCTTGAGGGCAGACTCCAGACATCTAGTTTTTCTGGCCTCAGTTTCCTCTGTTATGCCAGTTATAGAAAAGGGTGTGGCTCTCATATGATGCGGATTCATGATAAAATTCATATGAAGCCTTATAGTGTCATAATTCCTATGGCTATTTAATGGTAAGTCCCATTTCCATTTACATGACTTCATTTCTTAGTCTTTAAAAACTTTTATGGGGTGGGGGCAGCAGCGGTGGTGCACACCTTTAATTCCAGCACTCAGGAGGCAGAGGCAGGTGGATCTCTGTGAGTTCAAGGCCAGCCTGGTCTACAGAGCAAGTTCCATGACAGCCAGGGATACACAGAGAAACCTTGTCTCAGAAAAACAAACTTTTTATGTGCATGTGGGTGCTTTGCTTGCGTGTATATCTGTGCACCTCATGTGTGCCTGGTGCCTGCATAGATCAGAAGAGGGTGTGGGATCCCCTGGAACTGGAGACACAGACAGTTGTGAGCACCACATGGATGCTGGGAATTGATGTTAACCAATGTTAACACGGTCTTTCACCTCTGAACATGACACCAGCTGGCCTCCTTTCTGTTCCTGCCATACACCACAGGAATCTAAAGCCAGGATTCTGTCATTTCATGGATGGGGAAACCGAGGCAAAGATGGCTAGGGAGTAGCTCAGGGCAGATCTGGGGTCTCTGATCAAAGGAGGTTGGCGCAGGGAGACACTGTCCAGGTACTCACGGTCCAGACTCCACCTGGATGGAGCCCACCTTCTCCAGCAGGCTGTCAGTGAGGTTGGGACACTCAGCCGAGAGCTCACATCGCTTGCCCTGGAAGTTCTCTAACTCATACACAGTCACCTGGAAGAACAGAGGTGAAAGCCTTGCCCCCGGCCTTGAGCTCCATCAGTACAAGAGGGAGGCCCCATCTGCTTCCTCCTCTCCCAGGAGAGTCGCACATGTCTTCACTGCCTCTTGGTGGCCACAGCAAGCATTACGATAATGCCACAAGTCCTATTAAAATCTTCAGGGCAGCCTCAGGACATCCATGTCAGATGTCCCTTCCAAAGCCTCACCATGTTTTGAAAGGGATAGAGTCAGCTATGTCACACTCCCCCCATCTTCCAGCCATGCTCCTGTCACCCATTTTATCTCATAACAATTTTGGGACTGAGGACAGCAGGGATCACTTCCATTTTAAAGATGTCAATGCCCAGAGACATCAAGAAACTCAAGCAAAGTCACACAGGAAAAGCTACATCTCCTGAAGCTTGGTGCCCCTGTGTTTCCACTGAGTCAGTTGCTGCCCTCAGCCCTGAGCACTAGGTCCCATCAAGACCCCAGTACCTTGTAGCTGCCCCCAAGGCCTCCATGGCTTTTGCCAGCTGCAGCCTGCTCAGGTGTGCTATGCTGCTCTGCCATCTCTCCAAGGACACTTCTGCCTCAAACTGGAGGGAAACGGGGTCACCAGCTCCACGCAGCAGGGACAGGTGCTGATGTGGCTGGAACCAAACAGTAGTGAGGCCTTTGCTCCCCATGTCTCGTGGCCATGAATCAAGATCTATAGTCAGGCACTCAGTCATTCAGCAAACACCCCTGGGCACCTGCTTTGGGCCATGCATCTAGGCCTGTTAGTGGGATTGGGGAGTCTCTGGGGAGACCAGAAAATCAAAACCCCTTTATTGAGGCCACAGAGAAGAAAGGACTCAGATTTGATCAGCACCTCCCCCACCACACACACACACACACACACACACACACACACACACACACACACCCCAAAATGCTCCCTTCACAGGAGCATTCACTGGGCACCTCTGTAGGCTCTCTGAAGGCTCAGTGCCCAGGACTGGACACCAAAGCAAGCCAGGGTGAACAGCAGACCACAGCAGGCATGAGAGATAGACAGACAGACCAAGCAGCTGTGAAATGGGCCAGGCCTGTGAAACCATCCCAGGCCACGAAGCTGGCTACTCACTCCCGAAACTGATGGAGCGCTTGCCGTGTTCCAGGCACTTGCATACTGGACCCTGACAGTCTCTCTTAGCCCCAGGGTGCAGAGACACGGGACCCAGGCTCCGCAGACTTCTACTCACCAGCATGGGTGCATGGACATGCACACATACACTGTCCTGCACACACACCTGGCCCTGACTTTCACCTCCCTTATGACCTGTCCTGGCACAATGGTGTGAGGCCCATCATGCCCAGTAGCTTCTGCTTGGCATCTAACTAACATCAGCAGGACACGGGGCTCAGTCCACCTCATGGGGATGCTCCAGTATACCTGGAGGGTCCTTTCCCTTTCTCAGAGCCACCCAATCCTTGGCAGCCTAGTCTCCAGCCCCTACACACAGCTGGGACCCAGCCTCATGCCTAGACCCACAGTCAGCACAGGCTCAGTGGCAGTCATGGGGCCTGGAGGTTAGCCCCTACCCTCAAATGAACCAAGCACCAGCCATGCACACTCATAGAGGCCCGAGGTTGCGCCTTGCACAGTGTTGCACTTCCCCCAGGCTCACCCGGTCCAGAACAAACCTGCCTCCAGGACCAGCTGTTCCCAGACTGGCCTGCCTCCAAGGCTGGCCTATTTATGGGTGTATTTTGTTGGCCCAGCACATCATAGCCTGCTGAGATAGCGTCCTGTCCACACAATCCTGTCCGGGCCATTTCACCCTAATGGTAAGCCCGGGGAGGCCCCCAAGGCCAGTCACCTCCAACGCAACTCTGATGACTTCCTGGGGTCTTTGCTGACTTTGTGGGAGGCCTGACAGGCTAGACAGGGGACATGGAGCACAAATCCCTCCTGTGACCCCCTATCCCCTTTGGCTTCTCGATGCTGTTTTCCTACCAGAGTTCTCAACACTCCCAGATGGGCTCCAGATCTCGAAGCAGAATCCATGTGCCAGGCAAGTGGATTGAAGTCAGATCACCACAAATGTATTTTCTAAATCTACTGTAAACCCATGCAGCCATTTCGAAAGGCTATGGCATCAGTGAAGGCACATTCCTCATGAGGGCAGCAGGTATGAAGGACAGCTGCCAGTTGTAGATGTACAAGGCACTTTTGGTTTTGTGACTGCTATATTGATGTGTTTCCTTACATCCTTAAGGGAGGAATTTTGATCACCATATTAAAGAAGATGAAGAAACTGGGCTCAGAGAGGCCACTTGGGTTACAGAAGTCACAGAGTTGTTTGCTGTAGGCTCAAATCCCAAGGCCACCTAAGACCCAATCACCAGATCCTCAGGATGTTGTCAGTGACCCCTTTAAACTTTACAGATCCCATGACCAGGGTGAGTCACAGAGTTCTCACAGTCATAGCTACAAATTTTTTTTTTCTTGTGAGTATGTATTGCACAAGTAGGTATGTGTGTGGCTGAGTGGGCCTGGTGTCCTCTGTGCCACTCTCCACCTTATTCCTTTAAGACAGGGTCCCTCACTGATCCTGGAGCTAGGCCTACAGTCAGCCAGTCCCAGCAATCCTCCTGTCTCCATCCTTGGCACCACTGAGGTTACAGGTGCTTATGCGACCACCATTGGCTTTCCACAGAGTACTTAGCCATCTCCCCAGTTCCATAAACTAATGTGTTAGTTATTACTGTCACTGTGACCAAAACGCCCAACAGAAACAAGGGTAGACAGTTTATTTTGGCTGACAATTTCAAACCACTACACACTCCTGCTCCACGATGCTTTCTCTACAAGTGACCAGCAGCCACCACATGCTGTCACTGTATTCTGACCCCCCAGGACCCCACCTCCTGCTGATAGTTCACACTAATGACCACTTTCTACCACAGGTGCTGAAGCCAAGAGAGCCTCTCTTCAGGGGCAGTTACCACTGGCCAGGAACACAAACAAAAGGATGGTGACGGGGACAGTATGGCACCCTCCACCCTCTGCCGTCTCAGCACTGCCATCTGCCATTCCCAACCCACAGTTCTGGGTGTCAGCACTGCTGCCATCCAGAGCCACACTGCTCTTAGTCAAGGTAGCATGGGGTGCTGCCCTGTGGGTGGGTACCTGGGGATCAGGATCTCTACCAGGCTGGTAACCACTGTGCTGGCTGCTTCTGTGTCAATACAACACAAGCTGGAGTCATCAGAGAGGAGGGAGACTCAACTGAGAAACTGTCTCTGTAAGATGGAGCTGTAGGAAAGCTCCTAGGGCATTTTCTTAATTATCGATTGAAATGGCAGGGCCCAGCCTATTGTGGGTGGGGCCATCCCCGGGCTGGTGGTCCTGGGTTCTATAAAAAAAAAAACAGGCTGAGAAAGCCATGGGGAACAAGCCAGTAAGCAGCACCCTCCATGGCCTCTGCATCAGCTCCTGCCTCCAGATTCCTGCCCTCTTTGCTTTTGATGATGAACTATTATATGGAACTGTGAATGAAATGAATTCCCCATTTGCTTTTGATCATGGTGAATTATCACAGCCATAGTGATCCTAGATAACCAGATAACCACTATGCCTGGGTAAGCTATTGATTAGCATCTGTGAGGGTTAATATTGTTGATTTGACAGGCTCTAGAATCACCCACAAGACAAGGCCTCTGGGCATACCCGTGAGGGGTTACAGGGATTAGGTCATCTCTGAGCACACCTGTGAGGTATTATATAGATTAGGTCAGCCCTGGGCACACCCATGAGGTATTATATAGATTAGGTCATCCCTGAACACACCTGTGAGGGATTTCCAGATAAGGTTAATTGAAGTGGGAAAATCTATTGCAATGATTAGCTTTAATTTTAAACTTGACAAAGCCTAGAGTCTCGCTGAGGGATCATCAGTTTCATCCTCTAGAAAACACCAAGGAAGAGTTCCTGAGTAGAACTTGGCCTACTAACATAACAATCAAGATGTGTTATTGATTTTAACATCCCAGGGTAGCGTCCAAATTAGCTTTAACTGTCAGCTTGTGACAACATAGAGCCATCTGATAAGGGAGTCTCATTTGAGGGATGGTCCAGACGAGGGTGGCTTATGGGCATCTCTGTAAAAATCTTTTTTTAAAGATTTTATTTATTTATTATATATACAACATTCTGCTTCCATGTATATCTGCACACCAGAAAAGGGCACCAGATCTCATAACGGATGGTTGTGAGCCACCATGTGGTTGCTGGGAATTGAACTCAGGACCTCTGGAAGAACGGTTGGTGCTCTTAACCTCTGAGCTCTCTCTCCAGCCCTGGGAATTGTCTTGAGTATTAGTTTACGTAAGAGGGCCTGGCTCACTGTGGGTGGCACCAGTTCCTGGTCCTGACTGGCTGAGCATGAAGCTGAAAACAAACCAGTAAGCAGCAACCTCCATGGTTTCTACTTCAAATTACTGCTCAAGTCCCTACCTTGGCATCTCTCAATTGACGGATGGTGATGTGTAAGCGTTAGCCAAATAGACAGTTCTTCCCTTAAGTTTCTTCTGGGTATTGGGCTCATCACAGCAACAGAAAGGAAACTGAAACGGCTAAGTTATTAACATCCCTGACTAGGCTGTGTAGGCTGTTGTTGCATATCTAGGTTGTCTATCGATTCCATCCCTGGGTAGGTTATTGACTAGCATCATTCAGTAGGCTGTTGATTAATTTCCCTAAATAGGCTAGCACTTGCCATCCCTGGGTAGGTTATCAACTAGGTATCATTGAGTAGGCTGCTGATTAATTTCCCTGGGTAGGCTAGCACTTGCCATCTTGGGTAGGTTATTGACTATCACTGGGTAGGTCGTTGATTAGCACTCCTGGCCGCTATTCACCAAATGCCCTAGCATCCTCTACCTCCTGTAATAACCAAGAGTGCTTCCATCATTGACAAAAGGCTGCCATGAGACAACCCTCCAAGCTACACCTCACCGTAATGTAATTCTTGCCACAAATGCTGTCATCACTACCCCTCATTTTGTTGCTAAGAACCACCAACACAGAGAGATTCTGTGGCTGGAAAGACAATATGAGGATTCCACTCTCTTGGACCTCAGTGGTCATCATCTTATTTTCATGTCTCCTATGATGGAGTCCCTGTCTGAGGCTCCCTCCTGCTGCCTGGACACAGCTCAGCACAAACATCAGCCTGACTCTGTGTGGGAGACCCCATCAACCCAGTAGGCCCCTTCGCTCACTCGCGGACACATGGCTTCGGCAGCACAACTGCTGTGAGAGCTTTATTATTTTTGGAGTCTGGGTGTGCCCCGTTTGCACATGCAGTTCACCCCATTTGGTGCAATCAGCTGGATTCCTGACTGCTTGTCTGTGCCAGAAAACCTCTTACAGTGACAAAATATAAAAACACAGGGGACATCCGGTCACTGGGAAGTCTGGGAAGCCCCATTTGTTTTGACAGTAAAAATATAGTTTTATAGATGGATTCTCAGTCACGAAGTTAGGTCCTTCTTGGGATGGCTCAGTGCCCCATCCGCCTTCATCCTGAAGTCCTGCAGCTTGTGGATTGGTAAGGCAGCTGTCAGAATGCCATAGATAGGATGTGCATTTTGCGAGTCCTTCCCGATTGTGTCGCAAACATCCCAGGCGGGACCCAGAAGAACAGTTAGGAAAATATAACCCTATATTCACATACATAATTCCATTCTCCCGCCCCAGCATACAAAGTGTGTTGAGGACCATGGTCATTCCGGAACAGAATAAGAAACAACTTGATACAAATGCCTTCCCTGTATCAATATATTACCTTTGTGAGCCCCATATAACAAGATCTGTAAGGCGACACGGGATGGGAACATTAAAAAGCTCAGATTGTCCTTTAGAGGACAGGAGAAGATTCTAGCTGGCTTGATGCTGCCAGGGATTGTCACAGCATAGGTGACGTTAACAGTTTAAGGAGGGTGAAGGATGCAGGCTTCCTGTGGGGGCTAAGAGACAAACAGACGCTGTAGGTGGAATGGGGGTCTTGGGACAGGGACAAGTGAAGTCTCCCGCCTGCTGCCTTCTGACATAGCTTCAGGCTTCTGGAATGTGACCTTTCTGAAAGTCGATGGCATCCTCTCTCCCTGAGGGGCTTGAGGCCAAGGCAAACTCAGAGGTGTGGAGTGGACTCTGCTAGTCTCTTGGGGCTCCCTCCACCTTAAGAATGTCCCCAGCAATGTTGGGAACCTGGAGATTTGGAGATCTGCTCCCTGTCAACACATGGTGGGGCAAAGGCACACTGGGAGGGCACAACATCTCTGTTGCCCGAATGACTTGCCAGGGCCTGAATATTAACATGGGTAGATGTTTCAATTTCAATCAATGTGTAACATTGTGTAACATTTCAATCAAGCCTAGATCCAGGGCTTTCCTGTGGGCACAGAGATGAACAATCTTAAATCCAGGACAGAGCAGCTCTTACCCCCCAACACACAACCCAGGACTGACCAGCCAGCTTTCCCTCAGGGAAATCCATAGGAGGATTTTTCCAATCTCTGCTTAATGACTAAGGTTGAAGACCTAGGCCTATTTCTAGAGGTGGTCTCACTGCAGGAGGAAAATGTACATCTAGAAAGAAACCTGGCTTGCTCCCCTAGGATACAAACTCCTCTGGTCCTGCCCCTGCAGCCTACCCAACCTGAGGCCATCAAATAAGTTTTACACTAGGCTCCCAACTGGCCAGGACCACATGGTTCTCTGCTGCAGTTGAAGACTCCCCACAGTGCTGTATGATTTCACAGGACAAAGGCCTCTGTGTATGAGGCCAGATTATGCGGGAGAAGGCCTATCTATGGGGCGGGGGAGGGGGGAGGGCTAGAATGGGGGAGGGGGCATCCAAATGTCACAATAAAGATGGACAAAGACGGGTCAGATGGAACATACATGGGACTCTGCAGAAGGGAGAGCTGGGGGAGATGGAAGTGGCTGAACTGCACAAGCTTAAGGCATGTTAGGTTACTTTAAAAGGTGGGTCCTAGAGAGACCCAAGGCGTAAGCATACAGGACACTACTTGACCCTCCAGAGTCTTTATCTGGTTTAGAAAAGGGGACTAAATGAGTCACTCGATCAGCTTGGCCAAGGGTCTGATCATGGACCCTCTGCTCACCGCACTGACTCTAAAAGGTGACATGGCCAACCTGAACCAGAAGGGTCACTATTGACCCAGTGAGATTGTCAGATCTTGGGTTCTGGAGGGTCAGTAGGTGGGTCTCCTTATGGAATAAAATTCATTTCTTGTCAATCAAGCACAAGGGATTAGGTAGTGATAGACAAGGAAAGCTCATTTTGATTCTACTACTAAGGAAAGCTCATTTTGATTCTACTACTATGCCTTTTGATACTAGAGACAGAACACTTCCTGCCACAGTGGGATTCTTTATGCCCAAAACAAAGAAAAGAGTGGAAAGAAGTTAGAAACATGAGCTTTGTGGGTTCATTTTGTTACTGTTGTTTTTGTTGTTGTTATGTTTTTTGTTGTTGTTTTGTTTTGTTTTTGTCTTTTTTCATTCTGAGAGTAGATTTTACAGCCCAGGCTAGCCTTCAGCTTTCTTATGTAGGCAAGGATGGCCTTGAACTTCCAACCCTCCTCCTTTTACCCAAGTGCTAAAATCACAGGTTTGCATCATCACACTCGATTTGTGTGGTACTGGGGACAGACCCTGGGACCTCCTTTGTGGAGGCACACACTCCACCCACTGAGTCATATACCCCCCTCAGCCCTGCTAGTGTGTTTCAAAGGGAGTCCCTGGCAAGCTACTACTGGGTCAAGTGTGCTGCAGCATACAAAATGGGTCTACAAATACAACAGGAAAGAGGAACTACGGAAGCATCTGCAGACAGACTGAACCCCAAATGATTTCAGGGGATGGATGTCCGCTCACCACTAGCTCAGGGAAGGAAGAGAATTCAGTGAAGTGTGAACTTCTGCTCTTATCAGTAGCCAGAGCACAGGGTGGGGTGCATGTGGGGTGCAGGTGTGTGTGGTTGGGGTGTGGGTGGGACCTGAAGTCTCCTAAGTACTGAATACCTCAGTGCCCAGGCACAGGTGACTCTACTAATTCAATGACACCATCTTTTCCCACCACATCCTTCCAAAGGGAAAATGGGCAGAGAGGGTAGCTGAGAGAGGAGCTGAGGAGACAAGACAGAGAGGCAGGTCTTGACACCATTTGCAAGTAACGGATTTACAGAGAACGACTTTTGTCAATGAGGAGGTCAGGGCAGTGTCGGGCAAAGTGCCAGGCAGGCAGCTGTCAGAACACATGACCCAGGGCCCTCCACAGCCATGGACCACCTTGGAACTGCCCAAACATGTCACCAAGGCAAGGTTGGAAAAAGGTCTCTGGAAGCTGCCAGCACAGTAGGCAGCTGGACTGGCATGTCTGGGGTGACCGCTGGTGCTGGAGCTTCTGATGACATCTTGAGGATATTCAAAAGGAAATAAGAGAGGGTGGATGTCTGGAGTACAGAAGGCTCAAGACTTCCAGGAGTGAGGATTCAGCTGGCAGAATGCAAAGGAGAATACCGTAGACCCTGTGGCCCACCCAGCATCTGGCCTGAGGCTCCCACTACAGGAGACTTTCAGTTAGATCAACATCCAGACAGACCTTGACAATCACTCGGCCAGGTGGGTCACAGATGCCAGGGGTGGGGCCACATCTATTCTGAGCTGACACAGTCCAGTCTTCACTCCAGCAGGACACACTTGTTCAGAAAAGATGAGGAAGAAATACACCCGGAGCAGGTCTGGTACTCGAGTGGCCAAGGCACTTGACCATGCACTGAGGTTCATAACACTTAGGCCCGAGGGGCAAAGGCTACCCCACAGAAACCAGACAACCCAGATGTGGACAAGGGTAAAACTCACAAGCTTTCATAGGCTTGGACAGGGATCAGGTAACCTGAGGCAACTGGATACTGTCCATCCCTTCTGTCTGTCTATTAATGCTGAAATATATGAGCGTTGTCAAGTTTCTAAGAAAATCGGCTTCATTATTGCTTTGTCCCCCTCTAAAGCAGACATGAAAGTGGTGAGACACAGACCAACTGTGCACACAGCCCCACAGGCAAGATAAGTATACGGACAGAACAGGGGGTTGTGTGCTTATAAATATCAACAGAGGATCTAAGTGGGGAAAGAGGAGCCTGTCCCCCACCCCCCCAAAAAAAAAATCAAAATCCAGGAGACACCAGTATAACGTCTGGACAGTGACCCTTGCCATCTGAGAGCCATTCAAGCTTTCTTGTCCACGTCCTTCCAGAAGGGCTGCCTGGAGAACTGAGGGACTCCTCCTGTGAGGTGTGTGCAGGGCAGGAAGGCCAACTGTCATGCCAAAGGCCAATCCACTCCCACAAGGAGCGCTGGAAGGTCCTTCTGGAGACTGGAGCAGGTCCTGGGGTAGGGTCTTTCTTCCTATGGGGACCCAGATGAGGCTCAGCACTGTGTCTTTAGGGCAGAAAGGCCCAGGCACATGAGCATGGCAGGGGAGGAGCAGCGGGTGGCTTGGCCTCGGGCTCTGACGTCTGGCGGTTAAGGCTTGAGTTTATGGGTAGTGATGTCTGCAGAGAAATGATAATCCATGGTTAGCAGCATTTGCTATGGTTCCCCCCATCAGGCCTTCCATCCTCTGCTGGGGCTCAGGTCTACCCGGATGGTGCAGGAGGCCCTGGGTTCTATCCCCAGAGTGTCACCACTCTCAGGAAGGATTTGGAGAGAGTTGGGGACTGGGCAAAGTGATCAATGGGGCAAGCATTGTGACCAGTTGCAATGAGCCAGTTGCAACATCACCTCTGACCCTTAACTCCCTCCAGCAAGTTGCTGGAGGTTGTATCATGGATTTCAAAGTCACTACAGAGGGCTCTGGGCACTCACCGTGAAGCAAGAACAGTTTGGGGTGATGGTTCATAAGCACAGGGCACGTGGGGACAGGTATGCTAAACTCCATGTCAGCACTGAGCAACACAGAATAGACACAAGGTCCTGAACCCTCCACCACTGCCCTGGAGCAGACTTGCTTGGGAATTTATTCATCCTTTGGATTCATGATATATTCGTGTCCACCCATACATGTAATTATAGGACACATGCTGTATACATATCTGCAGCTGCCCCCTGATCCTGCAGTCAAATGCACAGTCTGCTAGCAATGTTTAGTCTCATCTAGAGTCCGACAGACAGGGCTGGAGTGAGGGAGCCCTGAGAAGCTTCTGTAGGGCACTGACCTAGCAAGAGAGTCTGAGCTCCAGGGTGCACCCACCCAAAAAAAAGACCCACCCCAAAACAGACCAACAAGGTGGGGCCTGCAAATTCCAAACAGCACCACGTCCACTCAGGCTGGGCTTTGCTTTTTGTGATTCAGGAGGTAGCCCTCTCCTGACCACACCCAGGCCAGCTTTTTTTAAATATTTATTTATTATGTGTACAATGTTCGGCTTGCATGTATGCCTGTAGGCCAGAAGAGGGCACCAAATCTCATTACAGATGGTCGTGAGCCACCATGTGGTTGCTGGGAATTGAACTCAGGACCTTTGGAAGAGCAGGCAGTGAGTGCTCTTAACAGCTGAGCCATCTCTCCAGCCCAGCCCCAGGCCAGCTTTTATAGCACACATCCCACTCTATGCTAGGACACAGTGGTACTCCATCAATCTCTTATGTTCTCAGGTAAGCTGGGGGAGGGAGCCCACAGCCACACGGGCATCGCTGACCTGTGTAGGTGGAGACAGCAGAGCACACACCAATCTGAGTGCGTGACTTCTAAATAAACTCAGCCCTGCCTGTCTGTGCCACCCCCAATCCACATGTCAGCCAACCCCACAGTGATGATGCACCCCTACTGAGCATGTGCAGATTTGTCAGCATTGCCTAGACAATAGCAAGATTGACCACCCAGCCAGCACACACTGGGTGACGTGTTAGAAGTCATCCAGGTGACTTAAAGGGCTGGTGAGATGGCTCAGAGGGTAAAAAAGCTTGCTGTGCAAGCCTGAAGACCTGAGTTCAATCCCTGGATCCCACATATATGTGGAAGGAGAGAACTTGACTCCACAGGGTTGTACACTGTGACACATGTGCCCGAGTACGCCATGTACTTATGCAGTAACAAATACGACTTAAGGCACAGGAGAGTGTGTGGAGATTCTATGCAGACCACAGACATGTCACACCCAGCACCTTAGGGCCCTCAGATCTTGGTGTCAGTGGAGCCTTCAAATGGATCTCAGGTGGATACCAAGGGACGGACTATATACAGTCTCCAATTAAAGGTACATAGTTTTTACACTAAGACTTCCCTATGCAATGTCTTGAAATGTCTATGGCTAGCTGGCCTTTGATGTCACTACCTTTCCCCAAGGGCTTTGAGGGCAACAGGAAGGTCAAGGTCATGAGGTCAGAGCACTGGTTACCTGACGCCCTTCCCCAGGCTCTTCACAGGAATCCAGAACTGTCACCTTTGTGTGACCACCTCCCTCTTGAGGTCCCCAGGCCCCAGGGGCCTCAGTGCTCCACCTGAGCTCCATCCTGGGGTCCTACCTGGTCAAGCTTGATTGTCATACAGGCTCTGCCTCTTCTTGGATTTCAGCTCCTTTAGCCACTGGGGCGAGTGTTCCTCTGACCTGAAATCACAGCACCAGTAAGTTGAGTGAAAACCACACTCTGGCTCCTCAAGGGCAGGGCAACGTGCCCCCACCCCACCCCCGACCCCCCACCCCCACCCTGGGCCCTCCATCCACCATCCTGGTCAGATACTGTTCTAGATGTTTCTGTGACTATTTCAGATGAGATCTAATGCAGACCTACACAGACCAATGGGACTCAGAAGAGTCCCAGTCAAGCAGATCACGGCTCACACTATACATGGGCAGATCACGGCTCACACTATACATGGGCAGACCACGGCTCACACTATACATGGGCAGACCACAGCTCACACTATACATGGGCAGATCACGGCTCACACTATACACAGCACTCGGAAACATCCTGACCCCAGTGGAAGCATTCCCATCCTCACCTCTCATCTTTGTCTATGCTGGAAGGCAGCACCCGACTGCCCAGCACCCCAGGCTGGAAGGGTGACTTAGGGGTCTTGGGCTGGGGTGTCCAGCTGAGGGACTCGCCAGGACTGTCCACTTCTGGCCTCTTGTGCAGTTGAGCCTGGGGAGAGAGGAGAACCCAGTGTAGCTGTCTTCTGTCTGGGGACAAGCACCATCTAGCAGTGCTACCATGGTGACACCTCACAAAGCAATGGGGAGCCTGAGCTGCAGAGTGACCAGGCAGGAAGAGTGACCAGGAGAAGAGGTCAACAGCCTTGTCCCAGTGGAGGCTCCAGCAAAGTCACTCCTGTATCTAGTGACATGAAGCCTGCAACACTGGGGTCCCACAAGCACGTAGCAGGGGTGACTGTCCCCTGAGTTTGGGGGACAGGCTGGAAAGGGGTGATTTAAGACAGTGTGAACATGATTCCTCTGGGAGAAGCTAGACAGTGTCACAGGCCTGTCATCCCAGATGGCAGATGGAGGCAGGAGGATGTTACACAGATGGGCAATGGAAGGGGGAATCCAGAGAAGGGAAGTGGGGATGCTGGCTGAATAATGACCAATAGACAGGAAGGGAGGGGGGAAGGTTAAATAATAGATGGGTAGAGGGAATCAGGATAAAAGGTGTTGGTTGGGGCATGAGGGACAGACAGAAGCAAGGTGGACAGAATGGGATAGCAGGCTGCTCTTTGTACCTTCAGCACGGCTGGGTCCATGCCTGGGAACACAGGCATCCTCTGTGGATGGCTGACAGGAGTCCTCTCCACCTTGGGTGGCTCTTCATCTGACTCCTCCCTCTTGGGCGACTTCTCTTCTGTCAAGAGAGGACTCTGAATCATTGGTGGGTCCCTCACACCCCTGCATGATGACCAGGGCACTCCTGGCCCATTTGTGCTGGGGCAGGAGCTTCCTACTCTCTGTTCTGCAGATGCTGCCACCTGCCAGAAACAGTGGCCACAAGCAGATCACCTCCTCTCAGGGAGAACACGGGCAGACCCTCTGGCTCCTGCCACTTTGGAGGAATAATAGGACATCCTTGACAGAGGCAGAGCAAGTGGCAGAGATATGTCCCACCAACAGCGGGCAATGTGGAATGCTTCTGGGTCTCTTCAAGAGACTGCCCAAGTTAGGGGCTAGACCAGAGACTTCCTGGAGATGGGGTGGTGGGTAAGAAGTTTCTGGTTTCCTAAGACCTGGTCATTGGAGGGGCACAGCATGTCCTCTGGAGCCCCAGGCTCAGCTGGATACTGGACATGCTCAGAAAGGTCAGCTCTAGCCTTTCATATCCCCTGGCCATGTGCTCAGGACTATGGAAGCCCCAGGTTGTGCTGCCAGGTCCCTTGGGGGAATCTGTGGGCTTCTGTCCCTAAAGTGGCCTGAGTTTGCTCCAGGTGACTTGGCATAGTTCTGGCCCTGCAGACAGCTACTCACCTATGTATTATTGTTTGAATCAGTGTACATGTGCATGTATTCACGTGTATGTACCAGTGTGGAGGGCGTGTGTGTCTGTGTGTGTGTGTGTGTGTGTGTGTGTGTGTGTGTGTGTGCGCATGGAAGTTAGAGATTGATGCTGGGCACCTACATATCTCTCCTCATTTTATTTTTTGAGACAGGGTCTCTCACTGGACACGGAGTTCACAAATTCAGTTAGAAGAGCTGCCTAGCAACCCTCAAGAATCTTTTTGCCTCTGCTTGCTCAGGGCTGGGTTACAGGAGTACAAGGGTACTAGGGATTTGAACTGGGGTCCTAGTACCTGTGAAACAAGTACTTTACACATCTCCTCAACCCACACAGGACACTTAACCTTCATTCGCTAGCACGTCTGGACCATGAGAAGCAATGATGCAAACCCAAGTATTCGTTTGGGCTTCTGGTCAGAGACCACACTTGGTCATGCTACTGTCTGCCCTATAGACCAGGCTGGCCCCAAACTCAGCGATCCGCCAGCAGCCCTGCCTCCCAAATGCTGGGATTAAAGACATGCACCACCATGCTTGGCTCTTGGTTTTGGTCTTTCTTTCTTTCTTTCTTTCTTTCTTTCTTTCTTTCTTTCTTTCTTTCTTTCTTGTTTTTGTTTTGTTTTGTTTTGAGACAGGGTTTCTCTGTATTGCTTTGGAGCCTGTCCTGGCACTTACTCTGTAGACCAGGCTGGTCTCGAACTCACAGAGATCCACCTGCCTCTGCCTCCCAAGTGCTGGGATTAAAGGCGTGTGCCACTAACACCCAGCCATTTTGGTTTTCTGAAGAGTCTCACATTATAGTCACAGCTGGCCTGGAACTCACTCTGTACACCACCAGGCTGGCTTTGCACTGTGAAGACTTCACTGTTTCCCTTCCCGAACTGGTAGGGTTAACAATGGATTCAGAACACACTTAAAATCCCACTTATGGCAAATTCTACAGAACAAGAAATCACAGCTTCCTGGGACAACATGCCCCATGTTCTAAACCCTCTAAGGTTGGGCCATTCTTACCAGGGTTTAACCTGAGGCCTTCCTGCCCAGAGGTCAAGTGGAAGGCATGGACATACCTGTTGAGTCCTTGAACATCCACGTGCTGTGTGACTCCTCTTCTAAAGGGGACCGGCTCTCTGACTCACTGAACTGACTGCGCCGGAGCGAGTGGGAGATGGGAGCTCGGCGGCGGCTTCGCTTACTCAGCTGCACCCGGGTCTTCAGGGCACTCGAGTCGAGGACTGAGGTTTGCTTAGGGGTGGCAAGGAGGAGACGGGAAGGAAAGAAACTGTCAGTGGAAGGCACCATTCACAGACTGTGTGCAGCCTTGTTCACACACAGGGTGTTCTCCGGGGCGCATGGGCTGGTGTGTCATGTTCTAATGGCACCCTTGATGCTGTAAACCTCAACTTTCCCCATGGAAACCATGCAGGCAGAGCCCAAGAACAGCACTGGACACAAGGGACAAATGGCATGACATCACATCACACAGGCATGGGAGCAAGTATACACCAGTAGCTCAATACATGCCTGTTTTCTGACTGTTGAATGAACATCTGAATGTATCTCTCTGTGTCTTGGTGACAACCAAATACATGGAGTCCCTGAGCCGAGAGGTACTCACTGTGGTCCTCAAGATAATCCACAGTGCAGGTGGGAGGGGAGGGACCACCTACAGAGCACCAATTGGGGGTACTTTCATGTCCACAGGGCCACCCTGGGACACCTCTCTAATCGGCTTCCAAATGGTCCCCCTACAGGACACCCAAGTCATAGTGGCATCCCACATAGACCTCAGTTTACCCCATACTTAGGACCATCAGCATATAGGCAGACTCAGAAGCCATGTCAACCTGCTAATCTAAAAGGCAGGCAGCAGATGTCAGCCCTTGGCTATCAGTATGGACATGGGATGGAGCCAGCTACCAGGGACCCAAGGCTGTCAATGCCACCATTGTTGCTTTGGATGGATTCTAAGAGAAAGTGCTCAAAGTTCAAAAAGGAATGTCTAGCAAGACATCTATGTCATATTACACATATCTCATGTACATATGAGCTGCAGCAAGGTTGGGTGACAGTGAGACCCCAGTGCATGGCTGCTGAGTAAATAACATAATGTATCACCTACTGGAATCCTTTCAACACCCAGGGAGATGGGTGCCATGCCTGTCCATATAACAGTGTCCCGGAACACTCATCTCAAGTCTTTTTGTCTCACCTCTTATCTAGAGGTGCCTGAGGAAAGACCTTGGCCGTGTGTAGACTGTGGGTCCCCTGAGAGGCCCATCAGAAGCCCCTTGGGGGCATTTGGAGCATCAGCTACCCAAGAGTAAGGTCAGGGGCTTGGCCATCAGGAGTGAGGGACCCTTGGAGGCTCAGGCTTCTGAAGCAAGTTGGAGTCCAGTTCTGGTTCTGAAGGGCCTACAGCAGGACACTGTGGCTCGGGATAGTGGATACCTGAGGAGGGACTGTGTGAGGAACCTTGGCAAGCTCAGTTCTGGAGAACCCCCAGAGGGGGACCTGTGCCTGGAACAGCTGTCACAGAGGGCCCTTCATGCCTGGTGCCCATGTTCTGCTGAGCAAGGACCTGAAGAGGCTATCCTCTGTGTTTGCTCTAGGCAGACCTGGGCTGCACAGAGCCAGGAACTACAAACCATAGGCAGACTTGTGAGTGCTCCAAAAAATTGTGCCTTGGATACCTATGATCACCTTTGAAGCCATGAGATGGATGTGCTAGTTACTAGTGAGTAAGGAAGTTGATGATCAGAGAGGTGAGGACATCTGTCCCAAGACACACAGCTGGTATGGGGCTGTCCTATGGTAAAAGAGGGTCCATGTCTAAGGCTGTGTCCCATGCCCACCACAGGGGTTCTTGGCATACAGCGCCCATCCTGGGAGGGTGGTGATCATGCACAGGCCATGGCTTCCTTTTGATAAGAAATGGCTGTTTCCATCCCAGCCACCTCCCCCTGTCTCAGGCTTACATGGATGAAGGAAAAGTCATCTTCTCTCTCTGCTGGGCAAGCATCTGATGGATGTGGCCCTTCAGGACCATCTGTGGACTCCAGTTCGGAACTGGAGCGGTCCACGCTGGAGCTGCGCCTGTCCCTGGGGCTGTCATGCTGCTCCACTGATGTGGACTCCGTGTATGAGGACAAGTGGCTGCTTGGTGGCTGCTTCCCGGCAGATGTAGCACTGCTGTCAGGAGATGATGGGGATTCAGGCCCAAAACTGCAAGGGAAGGCAGAAGGCGACAGCTTTCACAGAGGGGCCCACAACTGTCTATCCCAAACATGGGAATGGTGGACCTGTGGCTCACAGTGTTCAGACTCAGGGTACAGCAAGGGTCTTCCTCCTGGCAACAGCAGCCAGGAGTCTGTTGTCCATGGGACTTCTGTACAGGTGGCAAAGGAGAGGCAAGACCAAAACCAGGGGTGATGGCAGCACACCTGGAATCTCTGCAGAAGGAGGCAGAAGCCAGGGGGTGGGGGGTCAGGAGTTGGAGGCCAACCTGGGCTACATAGCAACCAACTATGCCCAGAAACTAGAAAAAAAGAAAGAAAATAAAAATGAGAGGCAACACAGGCTGTGGGGAGGTGCATGCGTGGTGAACCTCCAAAGCTCTGATGAGAAGAAGGCCAGGTTAGATGCCTCAGAGCTCAGGTCCCTCCACATGGAGAAGACAGGCTTGCTGGGACTTCTCAGTCCACATCTAACACCGACCATGGAGAGCTTGCTAAAGACAAAACGCACTTCACCCACATCTGCATATTCCTTTGGTGGCCTGCACAACATCTGAAATCATGTGGGCAGCTCGTTTCCATTGGGTGACAGCAAGGGGATCAGAGGGTCCCTAACAACCAGCAAAGAAGACTGGGCCTCTGGCCTTCTGCTTCAACCAACAGTTGACTCACTCACTCAGCCATCCATCCAATCAACCAGCCAGCCAGCCAGCCAGCCAACCAGTCAGCCAGTCAGTCAGTCAGTCAGTCAGCTGGCCAACCAGTCAGTTAGCCAGCCAACCAGTCAGTCAGTCAGTCAGCCAGTTAGCCAGTCAGTCAGTCAGCTAGCCAGCCAGCCAGCCAGCCAGCCAGCCAGCCAGCCAGCCAGTCAGCCAGTCAGTCAGTCAGTCAGCAGCCAGCCAGCCAGCCAGCCAGCCCAGTCAGTCAGTCAGTCAGTCAGTCAGTCAGTCAGCCAGCCAGCCAGCCAGCCAGCCAGCCAGTCAATCAGCCAGTCAGTCAGTCAGCCAGTCAGCCAGTCAGTCAGTCAGTCAGTCAGTCAGTCAGCCAGCCAGCCAGCCAGCCAGCCAGCCAGCCAGCCAGCCAGCCAGTCAGTCATCCACTCGCTCACTCACCCTCTGTCCTAAGGCCCAGCATCTTAACATGTTTCCCAGCTCCAAGAGGCTTTCACAATTGGGGTGTGATGACGTTAATGGGAAAAGCACAAACCCAGAGGCCTAGGGAAGAGCCACCTCCTGGCAGCAGGGGGCACCACTGTCCAAGGCAAGAAAGCCTGGTCCCGGAGACTGCAGTTCCTCTGGAGGACAGCAGAGGGAGAACAGCATCAGAAGCACCAAGGTCTCAGAGGTGTTGAGACAGAAGCTGGGGGCCTGAGGGCACCACAGGGCTCAGGGTCTCTTAGGAGACAGGAACAAGTTTCAGCACAGATCACCAGACATTGGGTGATCCTACAGGGACACTCAGAAACACTCGAGGAAGTGAACTACACATATAAGTCACAGGTTAGCAGAGCGGGTGTTAGAGACTGGAAGAGTCTGGCTGGTTGGTTCCATTTCTTCTCTCATCAAGTTTCACTCTAGCTTTAACTCAGGGCACCTCAGACAGCGTGACAATCAGGCCCCTAGAAGTGACCCGGCAATCAGAGCCTCTAGCATGACCCAGGGGGACGATCAACACCCCCAGCAGTGACTAGCGGAGTGGTCATACCCCCAGGAGTGACCCAGCAGAGAGAGGTCAGCCCCCACCCCAGCAGTGACCCAGCGGGCAGTCACCACCCCCAGCCAGTGAACTAGTAGAGTGATCATCCCCGCCACTCAGCAGTCGCCCAGAAGAGAGGTCAGCACCCCCAGGAGTGACCCAGCAGAGCAGTCGGAGCCCCCAGTGGTGGGAGAGATGGGGGCCTGGGTTCAAGCCCAGCTCAGCCACTGATATACATGTTGTTTACTCAGGCCTGCTTCTCTCTGAGCCTCAGTTTCCCAGGCTTGAGTGATGTCCACAGACCACAGGGCTGGTCAGTCAGGCATGCACTGATCCTGCAGCAGATGCCAGAGCACCAACCCTTTCTACGACCCTTTCTACAGAGGAGGAAGGTGCCCAAGGGGAGATCCATCTCATCCAACCTGCTCCCCAACGAGGGAGGGCTGGGCTCACAGCTGCCTCTGGTCAGCAGTTTGCAATCACTGCCCTGGGAGTTCCCTCCCAGTCGGGCAGAAGAAGGTCCCACAAGCCACATGCAGATACTACTCTTATGGAACAGTTCCTGGAGTGCACACCGGCAGGTACAAACACAAACACACGGATATCCAGAAGCACTGTGGGAGACACAGAAGAAGCGCAAACGCAGGCGTGACCCTGTGCTGAGGCCAAAGGGGTCTTTGGTTTTGTGCTCGGGTAGTAGCTATTACAGTTTCTTGTTGTGTATGTTTCCTGGGCTTGGAACCCAGGGCTGCTGTCTATCAGTCTTCATGTTTTCACAGTGGAAAAACCCACAGGGTTAGCACAAAACTAACCCTGAGTGACACACACCATACTCAGTGCTATGCAGCTGTCCCATGTCTCACAGGGGGGAGACCAGGCTACGACAGTGTGTTATGACATAGTTGTCTACAAATGTTTTAAGACCCGCATGAGGAGCTGTCCTCAGATGCAAGTGGGGAACCAAAGGTTTGAGAAAATTGTCAGCACAAGGTACCCAGACCACCACCTACCTGCACTGCTGGTCTGTCATCTGCCTCCTGTTTACAAGGGTGTTCGTGTTTATTCAGTCTGTCCCCATGTGTCAGCCTGTCACAGTGTGGATGTCTGTCCTTGTGGGTCTCTGTCCTGTGTTCTGCCTGTCCCTGCATGCTCCTGACTGTGTCCAGGATATTTGCCCATTGTCAACGTTTTATTTCCATCTTTTTGTGGCTTTCTAATGCCCTTCATACATAAAACAATGGCTCCTTCCTATTATAACTTTCTAAAATACAGAAATTTCTGGGTCAGCCATAGATTCTACGCTGAATAGTTTTATGTCAGTTTGACACAAGCCAGTCATCTAAGAGGAGGGGGTCTCTATTGAGAAAATGTCTCCATAAGATCAGGAGGTAGGCAAGCCTGTAGGGAATTTTCTTAATTAGTGATTGATGGGGGGAGGGCCCAGCCCAGGGTTCTATAAGAAAGCGGGCTAAGCAAACCATGAGGAACAAGCCAGTAAGCAGCACCCTCCATGGCCTCTGCATCAGCTCTTGCCTCCAGGTTCCTGCCCTGTCTGAGTTCCTGTCCTGACTTCCTGTAGAGATAACTACAAAGTGAAAGTAGAAGATGAATCAACCCTTTCCTCCCCAGGCTGCTTTAGGTCATGGTGTTTATCACAGCCACAGAAACCCTAACCAAGGCAGACTCGGCCCCATCTGTGCCACCTGGTGCCTGGCATCCTCATCCAGGTGTGTTCCTACCTGCCTCCATTCTGGTGCTGGTCTGCCCAGGTCCCATACTGGCTGTCAGCCTCGTGCACGAGGGTGTCAGTGTCCTTGGCCTCGGTGGTTCTCCTGGAGAAGCACTGCTTCAGCTGGTTCTGCAAGGACATGAGGAGGGAGTAGTTCAGGTACAATCACACAGCACCAGAGCACCCAGCTTTCCGCTGCCCTCGGTCGTGGTTCCCCATGTCATGGCGAAGGAGTCCAAGATACGACAGGAAGCAGCACTTTTTGGGTTTAGATGGGCATTCTGGTGTGGACCATGTCTTGGTTCCAGTATGGAATGTCTCTCATGGTGCCTCTGCATGACTGTTTCGTCCCCATTTGGGATGCTGTGAAATCTTTGGGATATAAGGCCTTACCAGCAGTATGGGTGCTGAAGTCAGGCCTGAAGTGAATCTGTCCTGCTTCCTGTCCCTACCCTCTGCATCCACCAAGATATGAACAAACGTCTTTTTTTGTCTGGAGATCTACAAAGATGACACCAGCTAACAATCTAAGCAACAAAGGAGAGGCTACCTTAAATGCCCTCCCCTGATGATGAGATTGATAACTGACTTATATGCCACCCGATAGCCCTCATCCAGCAGCTGGTGGTGGTAGAAGCAGACACCCACAGCTACTCACTGAACTGAACTGGAATCCAGTTGCAGAGAAGAACGAGTGATGAGCAAAGGGGTCCAGACCAAGCTGGAGAAACCCACAGAAACAGCTGACCTGAACAACGCGGGGAACTCTTGGTCCCCAGACTGACAGCATGGGACTGATCCAGACCCCAGGAACATGGGTTTCAGTGAGGAAACCTCAGAAATCTACGGGACCTTCTGTAGTAGTTCAGTAATAATCCCTAGCATAGGTGTAGACTTTGGGAGCCCATTCCACATAGAGGGATACTCCCTGAGCCAACACACGGGAGTGGGCCTAGGCCCTATCCCAAAGGACATGATAGAGTCTGATGACTCCCTATGGAAGACCTCACCCTCCAGGGGGAGCAGAAAGAATATATATGATAGGTAGGGTTTTAATTGGGGGGGGTGCTGTAGGGGAGGAGAAGAGGGAGAGGGAACTGGGATTGACATGTAAAACAATCTTGTTTCTAATTCAAATTAAAAAATTAGTATTGCAAAAAAAGATTTTATTTATTTATTATGTATACAACATTCTGCTTCCATGTATATCTGCACACCAGAAGAGGGCACCAACCAGGTCTCATAATGGATGGTTGTGAGCCACCATGTGGTTGCTGGGAATAGAACTCAGGACCTCTGGAAGAGAAGTCAGTGCTCTTAACCTCTGAGCCATCTCTCCAGCCCGGAGACAAGGTTTCTCTGTGTAGCTTTGTAGCTTTGTAGACCAGGCTGGCCTCGAACTCACAGAGATCCACCTGCCTCTGCCTCCCCCTATCCCAATGCTGGGATTAAAGATGTGTGCCACCTCTGCTCAGCATGAACAAACTTCTATCCCCATGGATCATGCAACCCCTGTGGCCTTCCCTTCACAATGGGCTATGCACTCTGAAACAGTGAGCAGAGAAAACCTCCCCGTTAGCCACTGGCAAGAAAAATAACTAATGCATAGGTACAGGGTCCTGCTGGGTGTCACCTGGCCCTGTAACTGTCCAACACATGGAAGTCCATCTCCCTCCTTGAAGCTCTAGAAATGCCAGGCAGGCCCGTCCCCACCTTCCAGGATTGTCCAGCCCAGGACCCACACAGCAGTGATCCTGAGCCTACTTCAAATCACACTACTGACATGAGGCTACTTCATGCAGTCCAACCCTACTTCACGGCTAAGAGAGTGACACCCCTGGGCTGGTGGTGTGACATGTAGGCTGGGAGCAAAGGGAACAGGTCATCACAGAGCTGGCTACCAGCCCAGTCTAGTGCCTGACATCAGGGGTGGCTCATGAGTCACCATGACACCTGTGCCTCTGACTTCCCCACTTAGCCGGGTGATACATGAGAGGCCTTGTCTTTTATCATCACCATAGAAACCAGCCACTAATGCCCTGGAGTTCTCAAGAGTGGCCTTGGGTGGGCTCCTGGGTCGCAGTGATTCAGGGGGGCTCTTAACCTGGCCTTTCATGAAACTCCTAGCTACCGTCTTTGGAAGACCTCTAGAGGTGGAGGAGGAGGGGGAGGAGGGAGAAGATCATCCCGGCATGACGTCATCCCTCTTCAGACTGTCTCAGCAGAGCAACAGGATACACAAGCACCAGCAAGGAACAGCCTTCCCATGCGGCCTCAGTCCTGGTCCATCTCTATCACAAAGGAGTTCGAATGGGAGCTTGGGGTGAGGGGGCTCAGTGGTATAAGAGCATCTTTCTGAACTACATATACTCACTTGGTCAGACACACACCACAAATCACAGTCAATACTTTAAAACAATTCATCACCCAAACAAAATACCTATTGACTCCAGTCTGGGATTTTCTGTGGGTCAGTCCCTCCACATGCTCCTTGGTGGCCAGAGAAAACCCCACTGTGTGGGACACAGCATTGGTCATATAACCAGTCCCAGGGATGGTGACTTCTAAGCAGCCTGTTGTTTCCACGCTCACAACCAGCCACAAGGTGTGCATTCTCAGACTGTCACCTCTCCATGAGCACTTCCCTAGACATTCAGTGTGGCCTGAGACAAGCCGATGGCTGTCCCAGCCTGTGATTAGCACAGGAGACTGACGGTGACACACTGTAAGGTGGTGGGTGGCTCCAGCTGGGACCATGTTTGTATTTTTGCATCCAAGGTCATGGGACACATCCCAGGGCCTGGCACCACACTGAGCAGATGTCACCCCTTCCTAACTGTCCCACCTCAATGCTGAGACTTTCGTGGCAGTTCTCATAGCTGCAAGGCCCTAGTCAGTCACTTCCCAGAGGACTTGCAACGCTTAAGCTTTCTAGAAACCTTACATTCAAAGTTTGCTTGAAGGCAAGCTCCCCCTGCTGACTGAGTTTTGTCTCAGCTCTGCCCACGCTCACGAAGCACAAGTGACACTGGGCAAGCAGACAGGCAAGCAAGCAAAGCCCCTCTGTTGCAGCCGCCTCCCAGGTGTCACCAGGTCCAGAGCACATCTCTGTCATGTTCTTCTGGTGCAGATGGCACAATATGTGGCCAACAGCAACCTTTCTGATGCAGACATCGGGGACCTTCCCTGCCAAGGGCCCCCTTTTTGAGACAGGAATACCAACATGGCTTCTTGTGACGTAAACGTCATGGCTGGAGAGTCACCACAGCCCTTTGCCTTGGTCTCCTTTACACAAGCTGCTGAAACCTCTGGTGATAAGGAAAATATGTGATTCCAGCAGAGAGAAGGAGACAGGATGAGCCTGAAGGCAGGATAGGAGGCAGAAGGAAGAGCTGTGCCCTGTAGACATCTCTCCTTAGACACCCCAAAGCCCCTCCCTCCCTGCAGGGGCTCACAGAGCCTAAGCCAATGGCTTCTGCCCTCCTACAGCCACACAGATCTTAACTCCCCTGACCTCATACTCCTTCCCTTTGAAGCCTCCCTGTTTCCAGTGACTAAATGCTGAGCCCTGCTTTCCTGGCCTCTGAGGGAGGAAACAGGTCCTTCCTCTCTCCTCTGTCCTTTCCCTGCCGCCAGGCCACTGCAAGGCCTCCACCTTCCCTGCACTGTTATTTCCTCCCTCAGATCCCAACAGAGTGAACCCTCCCTTAAATGCTTTTACATAACAAAGAACCTGAAAAAGATACCCATGTCCCCTAGTGACATGTCTGAAAATAGACAACAAACTTGGAGGAGTTGATTCATGCCCGTAATCCCAACACTTATGGGACTGAAGCAGGAGGATTGCCATGAGTTCACTGCTAGTCTAGGCTACATCATGAGTTCCGGGCTAGCCAGAGCTTCATTGCAAGATTCTTTCTCAAAAATTTAAAAACAAACAAACAAAAAAAGTAGGCGCAAACACACACAAAAAAGCATACACAAGCAATGGAAAGGAGGGCAGGAGAGCTGGGTCTAGGTGGGATGGAGCCATCAACATCCCAATCGCTGCCATAGTTTTTTGCCAATTCCAAATAAGAGGAGCCAATTCCTACACCTCCGACTCAAGAGGCTCCTCAGAAGCCATTCACTTTGCACTTAGAAACTGAGGCACAGGAACTGAGCAGAATGTAGTTGTCGGTTTCCAAGATGGGTGAGAGGCAGGGCCTGGAAGACACCTCTGGGATTCACAGCTCTCTCCAGATGCCCAACCAACACCCACTTTCTCTACCTTTCCCACAATGCTCCAGGAGGTTCTGATAAGGACAAACACTTTGAAACCCTCAGGAATCTGGGGTTTGAAAGGCCATTGGCCCAGCCCAGCAACTCACCAGGCCCAGGACCACAATGGGCAGGCGGGAGGTCCTCCCCAATGCTTATGCCCGAGAGACCAAGCCAGCACACACCTCTAAGGTTTGTGCTGAAACAAGTTAGGACATATGTCTCCCGATTTAAAATCTGTAGGTTTAGCTGAATCAGCAGAAGTTCATCTCAGGGAGATATGAACAAGCACACTTGCCAGGTTCCAGAACACAGCCGTTCCCAACAGGACTGGCCCTCACTGAAAAACAGGAATGACAGCCTGAACTGTGAAGAGGGTGGGGACCAGGCTGTGAGATGGAAACAACACTCATGCAGAATGTTTGCCATCACAGAAAGATGTGTCTTGAACACCAGCTAACATAAAATCAGAATTTAAAAGGGTCCTAGCAACAGTGTGCCAAGAAAGAGGTTTTGTCTGAGCAAACAAGTATTCATGAGTGTAATCACAGAAAACATTTAGAAGGTTCCTGGGCAAGTGGAACATGTGTGCTGAGAGGGGACACTCCTTGCTGATTGTGACTTTACTTAACACCAGAGGGACGCTTGGCCTTTCCCCTTCTGGATGAGTCCTGAGATGAAACTGGATAAAGCAAATCCCACCCCCTCACATGACTTAAGGACAAGTTGCAGAAGGGGTCTTTTCATTTGTTAATCTACCCAGGGCTACCAAGCTTCCACAGAGAACCAGATGCCACATTTTGGAGGTCTCTGGGCTAACAATTACACCACCATTATTAAGAGGGTGGTGAAGGCTAGTGTGACGTTCAATACTGATTGTCTGCTTGACAGGAACTAGAATCTGGGCATGTCCCTGAGGGAGTTAACCTAGGTGGGAGACCCACCCTACATGATGGCGGCACTAAACAAAGAGGAGGAGGTTAACTGAGAGCCGGCATCCATCCATCTCTCCCTACTTCCAGACTGGCTGCTGACTGACCTCACTCTCCTGCTGCCATGCCTTCCTGCCAGCTCCGAGCCTGAAGATGCTTTTGTTGGGGTGTCTTTTCACAGTAATAGAGAACTAACTAATACACCCGGAAAGTAAACAGAAACCTGGGATGTGTGCTGTAAAACTGGATTACAACTAGGAGGCTGGCAAGGCCGTGTGTGTGCCCTCAGGCGTTGTTTTGCTGACTCCAGATCCACAGCCCAAGCCCTTGGGAAGATGCCAGGCCTGTAGTAGTTGTGAAATAAATGTGTTGGTGATACAAGTCTCCACAAACATACACACACACACACACACACATATATATATATATGTATCATACACATATGTATGTGCATTATATATACACATATATGTATGCTCACACACACACATATATATATAATGCACACATATATACATACATATATACACATACACACACATATATATACATATATACATATATATATATATGCATGTATATATGTGAGTAAGGTAGGAATAAGTTCCTAAACCAGGGCAAGTTGATACTGTGGAGGAACAATAGGGAGAACACTATGCCTGCATTTATTTTGGAGTGTCTGACACATCTCCTAAGAAAGAGCCCTGAGTCAAGCGGCCACAGCTGACAGCGCAGTTCCAAAGAATTTGAGAAGCCTGCCCCTCACCCCCAGCCACTCTACACTCCAGCTATATGGGGAGTCATGAAGTCATGGATCCAACTGGCATGGGGACACCTGCTCTGTCTCAGTACACCAAAGCAACGTCCCCTCCCATGCTCAGGTCAGACCTGGAAACACCAAGGTTGCATTCATTACTCATCCCAAGGAGCCTGTGATGCAAGAAGCCCCTGCGTGGACCCATTTCACAGGGGAGGAGACTGAGGGCCAGAGACGGGATTCCTTGACCTCCAGATCACCTGCATGTCTAGAAAGCAGTAGGATTAGATCGTGACCCTGGGTTTGGTGGATCCCCAAGTGTGCTCACATCCCTGACTTTTCTGGTTCTAGGGCACTGTTGGACCTCAGTAACCATTTCTCAGATAGATGGAGGGCCAAGCAGGACGAGAGCACTTAGTGATGGGCACCGATTAACCATGTAGGAGGGAGAGAGGAAGGGACAAGATTGATACTTGGAGGACAAGCCCAACCAGGCAGAGACAGACGGACACAGAACCAAGAGGGCTGGATGGGCCCATCCCGGCCACAGCTCTGCGGTTCTACCTCTGTACAGAGTACAGAGTACCCCTGTGTGCACTCTGCTTCCATCCTAGATGACCTCCAGCCAAACACTCCTTTTCTCCAAGCCTCTGTTTCCTCTCCTGGTGAGACTGATGGTCTCAGTGGCCCTCTGTGGCTTCAAATAAGGAGGAGATGCCCCCACCCCACCCCTGCCTCTGGGGGCTTGAGCTAAATCCAGTTTTACAAACACTTGGTAGATCCGCTAATAGGGTCTAGCCACGAGCAACCCAAACCTCAACCTTTCACACTGCAGACATGATATGGACTTGTCCTGATATCCCATTTTAAGCATGACTCTGTGACCCAGCAGCCTTGTACAAAGCCAGCTCTGCTAGTTGCTAGCAGCAATGACCCTCTGTAACCTCAGTTTCCACATCTGGAAAATGAGATGTGGGTGCTTAGGGTGTTGGGGGAGTCTGCTAAAGACAGTTCTACAGATGCTGCCCACATCTGTAGAAAGGCTGCCCAGGCATCTTAACAAATACTGTAACAGCATGCTTAATAGATTCACCATTCAAGTAAGACCTACAGTTCCCTCAGTGTCCTCAACATTGCCAGGTCACCCACACACACACCGACCCTCCACCCCCGTGAGGGCAGCTAGGGAAGGAACCTCATCACAAAGAGATCTGGGCTTCAGATCTGCACAGCAGGACAGCCATCACCACAGCACATAGGCGATGGCAAGACAGCTCTGGCAGAGATGCCCTGTCTGTCTCTGTGGGACAAGCTTTTCCCAAAGTGGCAGGCTCACGCCAGGCAGCTGGCCTACAGGAGGAGGGTTTGGTTTTGGGATCGGGTGTGCAAGCCTGGCTTTCGGGAAGGCTATAAAGGGAGGAGACAGCTGGGCTGGGAGGCTGGGTCCCTCAGGACCATGGGGCCTGCACTCTGTATCAGATAAGAGTTTAGAAGCTCTCTTGGCTTCTGCTAGGGCTACATCCTTAGAAGTAGAGCTTAAGAAAATATCTGAAGTGGAAAATGCCATGAACACACCTCAGCCACTGTATGGCCCAGCCTAGCCTGGCCCAAGCCAACAAGAGAAAGCCCACAGGAGCCCATGGGCAGAAGGAGGGAGAGGGAGCCATGCCCTCCAGTTCTGCCTCCTGTGCATTCTGTGACATGTGCTGGTGAAGCCAAGCTTAGGGAGGAATAATTACACAAAAGCCTGAGACTATGCTGTCTCCACCATCTCCTCTTAGAGAATCCACTCCCCCAGTGCCTCCTCACCACTCCCATGCCTCCACTCTCCCTCCTCCCCATGCCTCCTCACCACCCCCATGCCTTCTCTCCCTCCTCCCCAGTGGCTCCTCCTCCTCCTCACCCCAGAGATTCTTACAACAGCCCAAGTGAGCCAAACTTGACTTCCTTTTTCAAACATCACACGTCAACTCTCCCAATTTATTTTGGGCAAAGGACAACTAGTCAGGCGACAGAGTTGCAGCCAGCGCAGAAGTGTGACCCCACCAGAAAGCAGCAAGCTGGGAGTGTCACCATGGCCTCAGGACCAACCTCAGTCCTCTAAAGTGAGAGTAATGTCTCTCCTGGACATGACATGGCCACCAGCTTAGCCATGACTTGTAGGGCTGCTGACATTATAATGTCACCATGTGGCTCCATCCCCAGTGTCCCTAATTCACAAAACTGATCTGTACAAATGTAGATGCCTACCTACACACAGATAGACACAAATGTGTGCACCCCAACACACACACACACAAACAAATTTACAAAGCCCACATTTTCCACACACATCATTCAAATGAAGACACACACAAGTACAGACTACAAACTGTGTGCACACATGTGTATGCATACACAAGAGCTCACAAATACCCTCAAGCATTCAACTCACACACACTAATATAGAGGCAAGCACACTAATATGCACAAGTGCACACACATGGAAGACACATCCACAATCACACAGTAAACATGTCCCAGAAGCAATCCACCATTGTGAGTGACAGAAAATAATACCCCATGGCTATTCTGTAAGTGTATCTGGTTCACATACAGCAGCCCACTGATGTATGGAAATGAAACCATGTGGTCACTGGAAACAGAGGAAGGTCCAGCTAAACGGATCAGCAGGTAAAGATATTTACCACCAACCTGATGACCTGAGTTTGACTTCGGCTACCCACATAGCAGAAGAAAACCAGTGCTCTGGCCTTCACATCACACCACAGCACACACACAGAGATACAAAATAGAAAAGTAAATAAAAAAAGAAACTACCAGACTGCTGTGGGAACACGATAGTGACATGGCAGAGTCAGTAGAGGAGAGTCTAAAAGAGCAAGGACAGAAAGGTGCGGGAAGAGGGGCCCTGGATCCCCTGGCCCTCAGAGCCACACTAGTTGGGAAGATTTTCTGTCCCAAGGAGGCGTTCCCTGCAGTGTTATAGATGACCAGTGGTGCTCACTGCAATGTTACAGATGACCAGCAGTGTTATAGGTGACCAGTTGTGTTCACTGCAATGTTATAGTCATGCTCACTGCCGTGCTATAGATGACCAGTGGTGCTCACTGCAGTGTTACAGAAAACCAGTAGTGTTATAGATGACTTCTGGTGCTCACTGTGGTGTTATAGATGACCAGTGGTATTCACTGCTATGTTACAGATGACCAGCAGTGTTATAGCTGGCTGGTTGTGTTCACTGCAGTGTTATAGATAAATAGTCGCGTTCACTGCAATGTTACAGATGACTGGTGGTGTTTACTGCAGTGTTATAGATAACTAACTAATCATGTTCACTACAGAGCTATAGATGACCGGTTGTATTCACTGCAGTGTTATAGTCATGTTCACTGCAGTGCTACAGATAACCAGTGGTGCTCACTGCAGTGTTGCAGATGACCGGAAGTGTTATAGATGACCTGTGGTGATTACTACAGTATTATCTATTAGACAGTGAGGACTGTGTGAGTCCGAGGGCGGAGGGCCCTGGGCGAGGGGGCACTTGGCATAGCTCCAACTTCTGGATTCTGCAACCAATTGGCAACTGCCCCTCAAGCCCCACAGAAGGAAGGGGCTTCCAGGGTCTAACTTTTGAGGCAACAGAATGAAGTGCAGAGAGGTGAGAGAGAGAAGCTGGGGAGCCAGCAACAAGAAGAAAAGGGGCACAGTAGGGAGCAGCACCCAACTGCCCGTTCTGTAGCACCCCTCTTCTCTCCAGGAATTCCAGGAGTGAAGAGGTAAAGGACATCATCTGTGAGAGCCTTGAAGGCAAGCACTGATTCACAGGTTCCTTGGGGGTCTAGCTGACCCAGACCTTGATCCTAGCTTCCTGGCTCTAGAAGCTGTGTGACTCTGGGTGGGTCACTTCACTTCTCAGAACCTCCAATGTCCAGCATCGAGGCTGGCAGTGAGGGGGCTAGTGAGTCACAGGGAGTGTGGAAGACCGTGACAGGCACATGGGAAATGCTCGGGTGTGACTGTGATCTTCGGCTCAGCGGGCCAGAGAAATTGCCTCTCAAGCCTAAGAGGCAGGATGACTGACAGACTGACTAAGAGCTTGCAGAAACTGGGTTGCTCTAGGATTCCTGGTAGGGATGCTATGGAGTGGGAGGGGTTTTTAGGAACTGTTCGGCAGCAGTGACAGCAGCAGCTTGCAGCAGGCTTGTACAAGAAGGAGGGCAGGCTCTGCAGAGCAGGCAGCACCCAAGGTGACGGGATCCTCCCAGACTCCCACGATAAGACAAGACTCTTCAAGACACCGAACTCCCACTCACAGGCAGCTGGAGGTCCCAGACTGTCAATCATCCCATGCCAGCTGGTCCTGGAATCCCTCAGGCCTGGTTCTGGCGGATCCTCCATGTAGCCATCCAGGTGAGAAGCCACACCAGTTCCCGGATGCCTTCCGCACCTTAGGACTGGCAGCAGGGGCTGTGTCACTGCACTCCACCCTCCCTCCCAGCAGCTCCAACCTATACCAGTAGTCCCTTCACATGCTCGTAAACTCGTAAACTACCCACTTCCAAGCAAACACAGGGTGCCTACTCTATGCAGCTAAACATGGAAGCTAAGCTTTGCAGGCAGGGCAAAAAATAATAATAATAATAATTCAGGGACTCTTAGTGGGCAGCAGACTAGGGTCACTCAGCTCCTGGGATCTCAAACTGTCCCCACTGGACTTGGTTCTCATTTCTCAGCACCAACTGTTTGCCCACTGTCCCACATATAAGACCCTTCACTGGCCTGTCTCATCAATGTGACACTTGAGTGTAAAAATCAAATTTGAGGGGGCTTGAGAGATGGCTCAGCGGTTAGGAACACTGACCGCTCTTCCAGTGGACCCGGGTTCAATTCCCAGCAACCACATGACAGCTCACAACTGTCTGTAACTACAAGATGTGACACATTCACATAGACATACATGCAGGCAAAACACCTGCCTGCAAATAAAAATAATAAATAATTTTTAAAAATCAAATTTGAAATTTTTGCTCTAGACAGAGGTAGAGACATACTCTCCACTCCCTGCTCCTTATTCCTAGACCTAAAGTCCCAAGGACAGTGACTACTGAGACACCAGGTCAGGAGACTTAAGAGTCCAGGCAAGGTGGCCTCCACACCCTCTCTAGGGCTCCCAGGTGACAGAGGTAGCAAGCTCAGACTCGGGAAGGCTAGGATTCAAATGCTTCCTTATAAAGAAGTCAGGGCTCTGTTTGTGGTGAGGCCTTGTCAAGAAAACATGGTTGGGAGTGGTGCTCAGAGCTTGCCTAGCAGACAGGAGGCCCTGGGTTCCAACGCAGGCAAGCATAGGCAGGCAGGCAGGCAGGCAGGCAGGCAGGCAGGCAGGTGCGCATGCACACACACACACACACACACACACACACACACACACACACACACACACACACACACGGGGTTGGAGATTATGGTTTGAGCAGCTTGTGGACTTGCAGTAGCAGTTGAAGGACCCAGCTCTAGGCCCCACTACCCACTGGCCACACAGCTTTGATCCTTTGGCTTCACCTCTCTGAACCTAGACATAGTAGAAACTACTGAAATAATAATAATAATAATAATAATAATAATTATTATTATTATTATTATTATTATTATTATTATTTTACTTATATTCCACACACTGCCCACAAAAGACATTCCAGCCAGTGGGACATGGAAACCTGGGTGATGTCTCAAATGTTTCACTAGGTTCTGCATTTGGGAGCAGGAAACAAGTCTCCACTGGGGGGACAGTACTGCTCTACAACCTGGTTTCCAAGGGCCCTGAAGCTACCCAGGACCTTGTTTTAGGGGTGGGGATGTGGCTTCTGCAGGTTATGGGGCTCCTGAAGTTTCCAAGGGGCACTGGAGGCTGCTGTCTGCCTCCTTCCTGGGAAAGCACAGGCTGGGGTCACCGGAGCTCACCTTTCCCTATCACAAACATCCCTGGGTACCAAGGCCATCATGTGTCCTGGGTGAGTCACTGTCCCATCCAGGGAAGGCCTGGCCCACAGGAATGGATGTGGTCCAATCTGGGCCCCTGCTTGTCCCCACCCTCAGCCTCCAGCGCAGGGCTGGCTCTGTGGAAGCTGTTTTTAACTCCCCCACCCAGAGACGAGCCGGTGGCATTTAAGTCTTCCTCCAGTTCCCTATTTATAGAATGTGACAGGCAGTGGGGCACCGCTTCCATTGATAATTAGGGAATCCACGTTGGGCCCCAGCCTCAGAGGGCCTGTGCCGTCAGGTGGCTTCAGGGACTCAGCATCCCTAAAGAGAAGGACTCAACCCAGCTGCACCCTCCCAAGGAATGTCAAAAGCTGGGGTGGGAGTGATGCAGGTGCCAAAAGGGAGCCCCCCTGAGTTTGGGGGTCTGACCTCCTATGGGGGACACACCCTGGCTTTGCTTGGGTCTTATATGACACTGATACTGTCAGGTCATAGGTCATATCCACACAGGGCTCTGGCAGGCCTGGCTAATCAATGCATACCCACACTGGGTTCTGGCAGGCTTGGCTAATTAATGGAGCCTGGGTGAGGGGGAAGACCCAGAGGAGAGATTCTGAACTGCCGTGGAGGTGGAGGTGAGACAACACACTTGTCTTTATTAACTTGACACAAACTATCATCACCAGGGAAGAGGGAACCTCAACAGAGAAAACTCATCCATCAGATTGTCTATAGACAAACATGTAAGGCATTTTCTTGATTAATGACAGAAGTGGGAGGGCCCAGCCCATTGTGGGTGGGGCCATCTCTGGGCTGGTGGTCCTTGGTTCTATAAGAAAGCAGGCTGAGTAAGCCATGAGGAGCAAGTCAGTAAGCAGTACCCCTCCATGGCCTCTGCATCCGCTCCTGCCTCCAGGTTCCTGCCTTGACTTCCCTTTCATAATGGACTATGATGTGGAAGTGTAAGCCAAATAAACCCTTTCCTCCCCAGTTGTTTTTGGTTATGGTGTATCTACACAGCAACAGAATGCAAACCAGACAATGGCTTTGAAACCCAGACCTCTGCCTGGCACCAGAGCCCACATAAGTTAATTGGTGTCCTGGAGACTTATTTTCCTCCACTGAGAAATGAGGCTAGCAGTAGACTTGCTTCCTATTGTGAAGACCAGACATCTATCTACCTCAGGTGCAGGACTCTGAGCCTCCTGGGGGAGGGAGGGGCAAGAGAGAAGTGGAGAGGAAGGGGGAGGGGTAAAGCACATAAGTACTGTTATGCACCCCCAGTGTAGATAGGAAACCAAGATTCAGACAGGTTAATTCACGTGCCCAAGACCACAGAGCTCACAAGTGACAAAACTGCAGTAAACTCTAATCCAAAATGTCCTGCTGTCCAGACTCGGAGTGGACATTGTGGGGACAGCGTTTGCCTGTGTTGGGGCATAGAAGAAACAAGGCAAATGATGGTGTCTGGGCCCAGGCAGTATCTAGCAGGGGAGGGCTGGAAACAGGTAAATATCCCAGCATCTCCCAAGGCAGCATTCACCTGAGCTCAGATCCCAGCATCTCCCAGGGCACCATCCACATCCACCTGAGCTCAGATCCCAGCATCTCCCAGGGCACCATCCACATCCACCTGAGCTCAGATCCCAGCATCTCCCAGGCACCATCCACATCCACCTGAGCTCAGATCCCAGCATCTCACATGGCAGCATCCACATCCACCTGAGATCATTTCACAGACGGTGGAGCAAGCTATGCAGGGGGAAGCTTTCTCATGGTACCCTGTGGGTTCCATTCAAAGTGGACACAGCAATTCCCTAAATCCTTCCCATGACAGGCAGGCCTCCCTTCCACACCAAAGGCAACTCAAAACCCAGTCTTTTCCCTGTCAGCAGAACTGGTGACTCACGGGGCTCCCATCTACCCACCTAACCCTTTACACCGTCCATGTGTCTATCAGACTCCTGAATCACTGGTTCGGTAGAAAGTGACAGAGGCAGAGGGATCCCTGTCGTAATCACTGTTGCCCCCACATCCTGAACCGGGTCTCGATCAAGAAAGTGTGAAAGGATCCAGCTTGGCCTCAGCACAGGATAAACAGCCTACTTTTCACCTTCAGTACAGTATTCCACAAACCACATGATACCATCGTTATGCTGTATTGGAAGCGTCTGTCCCATAGGCGCATCTATGGCACAGGCTATTCCCAGTGTAGAAAGGGCCCCTTTCCTCGTTTGCAAATGGATGTGGGTGAGAGGCCAGCAAATAACTGTGGCCAAACCCTCTACCGTCCTCCCAAATATTACGTTTCACCCACTGACTAACGCTGCTTGGACAGTCTCCTGTCGCATTAGATAATGTGACAGGTAATGCTCATCAAGCAATGAGGGGACTGTGAGTGCTCAGGCCAGGGATACCCTCAGCTCCCAGGCCTCAGGGAATGCCTAGGAAGAAGGGGCTAAAGGAACATACAGGATGGAGGATGGGAAGGAATGCTGTGGAGCTCTGTCTTCAGGACATGGATTCACAGCAGCCACGATCACCTGCACAAGACCAAGCCAGCAAGGACAGTCAACACTGCCAGGGTAGCACAAACTGCACTCAGCTCGTCAGTTGTTGTCTTTCTCTCTTGTCTTTTTTTTTTTTTTTTTTTTTTTTTTTTTTTGTGTGTGTGTGTGTGTGTGTGTGTGTGTGTGTGTGTTTCAAGACAGGGTTTCTCTGTGTAGCTTTGGATCCTGTCCTAAAACTCACTCTGTAAACCAGGCTGGCCTCGAACTCACAGACATCTACCTGCCTCTGCTTCCTGAGTGCTGGGATTAAAGGAGTGAGCCACCACCACCTGACCGGCCAGTTTATTATTTAAAAAAAAAAATAGAACATGAAGTCAGGAGGAAGACATGTTTGGGGTGTCATGAGGGAGGAGTGGAGGCTCTGGGATGTGTTCAAGGTAATGTGTATAAAACTGTCGAAGAACAAATAAAAGACATTCTGGAAAACAAAACAAAACTGTAACAGACCTCCCTGCCTGTGTCTGGAGGGTGTTCTAGACTTCATAAGGACAGTCCCTGTGGAGGGTGACACTCTGCTCCCCTCAGACCTTAGGGACCCAAAAGACCTACTTCAAAGCCAGACCCTCAGGAAGCTGGTCCAGGTTAAGGGAAGAGAATGAACACCCAAGATGCACGATGCCTCCTGCTTGCCCTCCTGAGTGTCCAACCCGTGGTGCACCCTGGGGTAAAATAGTCTCATAAATCAGAACACCCTCCACTGAGGACTTCCTGTTGCTAGGCAACCAGGAGCTGCTGCAGTGCACATGCCCCTCCCGGGGTTTTCGTGTGGGTGGTGTGCCACGCACAATAGCACAACTGAGAAGGGTCTAGCCCAATGCTTATGTGATCTCAAAAAGCTGCCTCCTGTGCACCATTATGTCTTCCCCACCCCATTACTCTTTATAAGGAGACCTGGGGCTCAAAAAGAGAATTTGAGTGTCACCCAGGGCCACGGAGCTGTGCAGAGCGGAGGTAGGACGGGTTCATGCCCAGGCAACCATAAGCACAGAGCAGCAGGGCTGTCCCAAAACCGGCATCCAAATGAGAACCATGGGCCACACTCAAGGGAGAAATGAGAACCCAGTTTCACACGCTATCTCTCTAAATAACTACCATCTCCAGATGGCTCCAGAGAGGCTGGGGCAGCTATAAAGGAGTCACCCCAAAAATCTGAAGAGTCAAATTTAGTTTTAAGGTTATTTTTTTCCTTACAATACTGAAGATAGAACCCAAGGCCTAGAACACACTGAGGGAGTGTGCTCCCCACAGAATCACACCCAGCTCAAGGGTTACTGTAAAATATAAACCTATATCTAGCACAGTTGAAAAGAAAAGAACAGAAGAGGAAAGAAAAGGAAAGGAAAGGAAAGAAAAGAAAAGAAAAGAAAAGAAAAGAAAAGAAAAGAAAAGAAAAGGAAAGGCCTCATTTAGCCTAGGCTGGCCTGGAACTACTTATATAGCCCAGGCTGGCCCAGAACTATACCTATATAGCCCAGGCTGGCCCAGAACTACTGATCCCTCTCCATCTGACCCTCAATTTCTGGGATCACAGGTGTACATACACAGCCAGGCCCAGCTCCCACCCCATCCAGAAGCACCCCAAGTTTACATTTGAACAAGTGCTCCAGAAATCAAGATGCAGGGACAGTTTACTCCTGGAGCGCACAAAAACCCCAGGAAAGGCTTGAAGGAGAACGCCACCATTCTGATTTTCCTCCACACAGCCACGTCCTCACCAGGAGACAGTAACTTCATAAGAAGTGCAGTGCAATTCATGGAAGCAGCATGGAATACAGCCATGAATTCCCACCACGCTATCTGCTCAGGGGCCTCCCATGCCTGCCATTACACACAGATTAAACCCCAAGCCATCACCCAGCCTTACCAAGACTCATTCACTTCCCCCAACACCCTGTCTCATACAACACCCTGCTGCTGTCAACTGTGCATGGTGAATCCCAACACGCCTGGATTCTTAATACAAATGTTTTGAGACAACAGTAGTGTCCTGTTGGAAACAGAGGAATTTGTCACACACAGTGGCTCTTCTTCTCATTCACCAACCCCTGGCCATAAGCACAGTCACCCACAGCATGGTCTCACTAGCAGTCTCCATGCTGGAATATTCTTCCATCCCCTAGATGCCTCCTCCACAGCTACATCCTTCATCCTGCCCCCACCCTGGGCTTTCCCAGGGCCTCTATTGGCCTTATTTGCTCCCTCTCTCTCCTGTTGTCTATTAACCCCCTCCCAGCCCCAAGAAGATACACCACCTTGTCACAGACACTTGTTAAGCAGAGATGCTGTCTGCCATCACCTATACATCCTGGGTACAGACAGTGGTAAACGGCTCTTGCAGAAGACCAAGCTGAGAGAGGCTGCACAATGTACTCAAGGCCACATTGCATGCAGGTAGGAGAGTCAGCGTCCAAGGCCAAGCCTGTCTCGGGTTGGAGGTTTGTCCTCCATTCCCACCACACATGCCCTTCCACTTCCTAGGGTCTCCCCAGCAATCAGGGTTCCTCCAGAAGCCAGCAACCCTCTAAGCTTCCATCTTCCCCAGGCCCTTCCAGGGCCAGTCACAGGGAGGGGCCTTGACACCCCACCCTGAGATCTCTGAAGCCTGCCGGAGTTCCCAGGAAGCAGAAATGTGTGGATTGTGTCTCAGAGGCTGCCCATGGAGGCATGCCAGTCTCACCTGTCTTTTCTACTATGTGGGGACAGGTTCAGAAATACCAAGCTCAACTTGGAAGGACAAGTGTGGGAACTCAGAGCTGGCTGGACCCCAGTCCAATGCCACATGACCTGGTTATCCATTGCATGTCTCTGGGCCTTGAAGTGTTTGCCCAGGAGAGACTGCATGAGAATATATAGAAAGGCATTATGAAAACCCAATGAGACGGATGCTTCATACAATCTGGCTCACGGCACAGGACAGACACACCAGGGACTCATGTTCCCTCCCCATCTCGTGGCTCCTGTAGTTGAGCCCAAGATGACCACACAGCCTGCAGCTCTGGGATGGCTCTGTGGTTTTGCTGCGTGATCTCAGGCAGGCCACTTGGTCCCTCTGAACCTCAGCTCCCATACCTATACAGTGGTGTGATAACAGGTAGATGTGAAGACCACCAGAGCACTGTGTAGTACTGGCACGCAGTAGGTGCTCAATACATACTAGCTGCCATCATCCTGGCTGTGAGCTGTGCTGTGAGCTGTGCTGTGGTAGCTGTCTGGCTCTCCATGGGAAACTGGATGGGCAAAGTGAAGGGGAGGCTGCCCCTGGTAGGAAATGCTCTTTCTGTCCTCTTCCGGCACTGACACCTGTCAGACAGGAAAAGCCGCTGCCTCTTCCACAACATCTAAAAGGTCTTATTTCCCCAATTAAGAGGTGCTAATTAGTCACACATGTCTGGCATCGATACTTTAGCCTGGAGAGTGGGAAGGAAATCTGAACAGTGTGAAGACAGCAGGAAAAATAGGCAGCCGCTGCTACTAGAGTCGCCCACAGCCATCCCCACACGGAAGACACCGGACCCAGAGGCTGCACCCTTCAGACACACTGCAGTTAGGCCCAGTTCCCACAGACGGAACACACAGAGCAGCCCAAGACCTAACTATGGCTGCTGCACCATCTTCATCTCCACAAGCCTACAAGGTGTGTCCCTGTCAGTGGCTTACACTGGACTGTATAGAGGATGAGGAAAGGGACTGGGATTGTCACAAGCTAATGCCAGGTGTGACAAGGGATGCTCCCTTGGGCTGGTGTGGCACCTGCTGGGAGAGACAGGGTAACCAGGATTTAAAAGGCGTTGGCGAATGCCAGAGTCACCCTGGCGTAGGATCTCTCCACCAACCTGGACATGAGTCTGTGTATTATGCTCTTCTGAGCTGGGAAGGAACTGAGGATGTAGCTCAGTTGGTAGGCTGCTTTGCTTAATATGCACCAAGTCCTGAGTTCAAACGCTAACACTGCATAAACTGAATGTAGTGGATGGAGTAAGCATCACATCCTAATGCCACAAGGAGAAAGCAGGGTGAGGAGTCCAAGGTCGTTCTCCTCAGAGCAATGAGTTCAGGGCCAGGGTGAGCAGTCTAAGATAGCCTAGGAGGGAGAGAGGGAAAGGAAAGGGAGGGAGGGAGGGAGGGAGGGAGGGAGGGAAAGGAGAGAGGAAAGGAGAGAGGAAAGGAGAAGGAAGGGGGAAGGATGGCACAAGCTGGCAGGAGTGTGAGCTGGAATGTACACCCACCATACCGCCTGGCTGCCTCCCCTCTCTGAGCCCGGGACCCCCACGGCCCCTCAGGCCAGAACAGACCTTGGTCTGTTCAAGCATCTTGGTCTTCCACAGCATAGACAGTGAGCTGCTGACTCTAGGGTCCCTGGGGCCTGATTCCACTTCAACAAACTGATAATGTTAAGGACAAAATTACCAGCTTTGAAAAATAGTAAAGGGACAGACCTTGTGCAGTCATGTGACTACAAGAGCATGGTGTCTTGCTTTCTCTTGCCTCTCTCTCAACACTGAGACACAGGTCCCACCCTCATAGCTCTCCTAGACTGCTCTTCAGTCACCAAGAGTGAAAAAACATATCTGAGTGCCAGGCCCTATGACAGTCTCACTAATTAAACTCTACAGGTTTGCTTGATTCAGAAAAATCTCCACTCACTTATGACAGGAGTTCACACCAGGCCCAGGCCCAGGCCTCACAGTTCATCAGTTACAGCTGGGGCTGGGGATCTACTACAAAGGGGTCCTGTGGCTCTGGCTGAGTCACCTCCTTCTCTGGGCCTCAGCTTGCCCCTGGGAACAAAGGGAGATGGCAGAAGTTTTCTTTTCTCTGTCCACCTTGCTGTTTGTAGACTCCTGGGGTCTCTTTCAGGCCTGCCCACCTTGTCTGTTCAGAGTGTGTGTGAAACACATGACTTCACGGCCATTTCCCTCTGCCCAGTGAAACCAGGGGAGGGCACATATAAAGTTTACTTCCTATACCTTGCAGAACAGGCTTTTGATCGAATCCAGGGAGCTAGCTCTGAGTGGGAAAGGCAGCCAGGGGCATTTCCTACAGTGTTATGCAAGACAGCCTGCACAGCCAGATACATTTGCACTCTGGTTTTCTTTCATTTTGGTTTGCTTTTGAGACACATCTTGCTATAGGACCCAGGCTGGACCCCACACTCGGGATCCTCCTGCATCAGCGACCCAGGTGCTAGGAGCACAGATACCATACTCCTATACCACACCACCGAGTCCTACAGCCAGTGAAGACTACCGGATCCTGCATCTTGGAAGCGTGTGTCTACACACATTAACAACCTTAAAAAAGGACACTTCACAGCTGATGTGTGTATTCATTGCCGTGGGACATGCCCACTCAGGTCAGCGAACACATCTACAGAGGCTTCCTCCTCCACTAAGGTCTCAGGAGCACAGGAAGCCTCGGGTAATCTCTGGCATTAGCTGGGGCAGAGCTGCACAATTAAAGGCTCTGAGAAGTCCTGTGTTAAAAACTAAGGCTTAACCAAGTGGTTCTTAAAGGGCCCATTTCTGCTATTCTTTTTTGATGGAACAGTTTTCAACAGGCCAAGGGCTCCAGCAAAAGACTTACACAAAGAGAAAAATGAAGAGTATTAACTGTGACAGCAATGCTCAACTTCGACAGTGTGTGTGGCAAGGGGTGTTCTAGTCCTGACACCCTGAGAGAAAATTAGGAAGTCAACCTTGGACCCTCACTCCCCCAAGGGGTGCCTTCACACCCATTTCCTGTGTCTCTCCACAGTCTCCAGGGGCATCTTGTGGATGAACAGATGAAAGACAAGGCTTGACCACAGGCACGGGGGTATCAAGCTGCCTATGTGGGACTTGATCCTGGATCAGTCTTGACTCTGGCGTGCATTCACCCTGTTTTGCCACTCTAGGGGGTTCAGGTTGCAGCCTCTACCCAAGAACCAGCACCTTCCACAGCAGCAGCCACCTGCCCCAGTCCCAGACCAGCCTGGGCTGTTTGAACAGCCACCGCGCACCTATACTGCCAGGGGTCCCTGGGTCACAATCAGTGACTTGCAAGAGGAGACAGCAGAGCTTCCCTTGAGGCCACCATGTCTGTATCTTGTTTATTACACTGATTAAGGGAGGTGGGATGCAGGATGGAGCAAGTGTGTGTGTGTGTGTGTGTGTGTGTGTGTGTGTGTGTGTGTGTTTCCTTTGCAAAGGAAAGTCACAACCACCTCCCTCCCCGCCATCACTGCATTGTCATAGTAAAGGTGTGGGGGGAGTTCCCTGGAACTTGGGTGCCCACAAGTGCCTGAGATGGTGCCCGCTGTCCTGGGCCCAGCAGGTCCCTACAGCTTCCAATTTGGTATCAGGCAGGTGAAGAGCCCTTCTCACCAGCCAGAACTGATGTCACCTCAGGAAAACAGTCAGCAAGGGAGTAGGGTGGGCCCTTCCTCTCGATGGTCCCAGAACCTGCCTTTCTTGTCCTTGGTAGGGATGGGGATGGGGAGGGGAAGTGGGAGAGTACCTTCTCCCTGATGCCTAAGGATCAACTTGACATCCACTCCTCATATCTCAGACTGTGAACATGGGTTCAAGTTCAAGCTGTGGCCTTCAGCAGCTTGCTTTGGCCCTCGTTGCATCTTCTTCCTCATAGAAGAGGGTGGTGGCAGAACTGCATAGGGCTGTCCTAACATTGTGCAAGAGGACTCCTGTAGCATGCTGGAGGGGATGCCAGTGGCACCACCGCCGTCCTCCAAGATGTGCTAAGTGTATCTCAAGGAAACGGAGGCCAACCTGTCTGTGGTTAATGACAAAGTCAGGATTCAAACCGAGGGGAGGGAGAACCAGGCCCTGAACCCAATTTAACTGGAAAACCCCGTTTTCCCTCAACCAAGAAAGGTCAGCAGGAAACACCAGACCAGTGTTCGTAAAATAAAAACACTTTTTCACAAACTTTGCTTCCTCTCTCTTTTTTTCTCTTTCTTTTCTTTCTTTTTCTTCTTTCGTTTTTTAGGCAATCTTAGGTATCCCAGGCTAGCCCCAAATTCATTATAGCCAAGAATAGCCTTGAACCCTAATCGCCCAGCTCTCTCTCTCCCATGCGAGTACCAGGATGACATGCATGTGACACCATATCCAGTTTGTGCAGTGCTGGGGATTGAACTCGGAACTTGGGGCATTTCTAGACAAGCATTCAAGCCACTGAGCCACATCCCAGAAGTCACAACTTCCAATTCCTGGGAACATCTGCTGCAGGATCTTCCTTTCCAGGAGCAGGATAGTGGGGCATGAGTCCTTGCCTGGAGACTGCTGCTGGGAACAAGCCACCCCCACCCCCCAGGCTCTCCTGTGTGGTGAGTCCACTGCTGTTTACGCTGCTTCATGCATACATGATGAATGCAATGAGCTAAACAGGATGATGAACAAGACTTTGGATCCAAGCAACGCACTCCGCCCAAGCAGCAGGTCACTGCTGACTCCTAAAAGGGCAGCTTGTTCAGAAGTCTCTGGGATCCTGAATGCAGGCTGGGGGGCACAGCCCAGCCTCCTTCACAAGCAAGAACCTGGCAGCTAAGAAAAGCATCCACTCAATAGGACCCTGGGTAGGTCCCTTGACCATTCCTGAGCAACTGAGTGGGAAGTTTGTATCTGTTACCTCATACCTAACAAATTAGCCTCAACAACCATTCATGCATTCGCGCTGTTGCCAGACCTATGGATCAAGGAAGTCGTTTGATGAATGACTACCTCAGGGGTTTCTCTTGAGGCTGGCCAAGGTAAAGCCTCAACCTTCAGCCTGGGAACCTGCATTCAGGTGCATTCTCCCAGCCTTGGAAGAGCCAGTCCCCTCATGACAGTTAACCAAAGGTTTCTGATCCCTGCCCTGTGGCCTGTCAATACAGTTGCTCCAGAATCCTCAGGGCATGGCAGATACTTCTGAGACTGACTGGTCCAAGACAGAGGATGGTGAGGGAGAGCTGGGGCATGTGCAGAGCCAGCTGATCCAACAAGTCGGATGGGAAGCTTCTAGGAGCTGGTGATTGAGGGCTGTGTTTGTTACCTATGAGAGGGGCCTCACAGTTTACAGTTTCAGACTGTCATGGTGGGAGGTTCTCTGCACGAAGGGGCTCTCTCACCTCACACTCAGGAAGCAGACATCCTGGGCCGAATCACCTTCAATCCTGCTCCTAGGACACAGCTCTGCTAGCCAGCTCATGTTGCCTAAAGGTCTCATGACCCAAAATGGTGTCAACAGCTGGGGACCAAAGGCTCAGACATAGCCCTTACCAGTACCATAGCTTTTTGTTTTGGCTTTCTGAAGCAGGCTCTGGTGTAGCCCAGGTTAGCCTTGAATTCCTTATATAGTCAAGGATAAACTTGAACTCCTGATCCTCCTGCCTCTAATTCCTCAGCTGCAGGGCTGAAAATATGAGCCACCATGACTGGAAATCTATGATTACCTCATCATCATCTACATCTATGTGTGGACTGTGAAAACAACACAGAATAGAACATTTCCCAGTCAGTGTTCAGCTGACTTGTGACTTGACAATGGAGTGATTACACCACAGGAATGGGCAATGCTTTAGACCAAGGTGCATACCACCCTGAAATCAACCTAGTGTGAGCCACTCTTATGCTTTCTTCACATTGCCCAAACACAACGCTCCCTGAGACACTGAACATTCCAGACTTCCTTCCTGATATGCCTAGCTTCCTGCAGAGGAAGCAACAGGCCTTTGTCTGAATAAAACATCTCATCTGTGGAGTTGCTGAAGGAGGGAGGAAGTGAGAACCCCAGGGGCCTTGAACACAGGCTAGAGAGGCCAGAGCAGCCACAGGCCACAGGACTGTAGCATTTCCACAGCTCCAAATGGGACAATACCCAGTGTCCAGACAGATGGTAGGTAATGGAGTTCACAGACACCAGCAGGGCCGCATGGCACCTGGGCGCAAACACTTCTCACTAGACCCATGAGGACCTGGCTGGTCCATTTCTTTAAGGCAAAAAGCGAGAGGGCTGGAGTTTGTTTGGGAGAGGAAAGGAAAAACAAGACAGGAAGGAAACGGCTTAGATGCCAAGTGGAGGGAGATTGGACTTTGCCTTGTTTTCTCACATGTTCCTGTATTTTCCACATGGAAAATGAACACACCCCACTTTGGGGGCAGGGAGCAGGGACCCAGCAGCTCCCAGGGGAGCAGCCAAGTCTATTGTCCTACCCCCAATGTAACTCCAGAGGCACCTGCTCTGGGGCCCAGCCTTGGGCCCCTCTGGGTCCACAAAGGGACCATTGTTCTTTACCAAGTGACATCATTCTGCTGCCAGGACGGGTGAAAAGAGACCTGAGTTTGGGAGGGGCCTGGCCAGAAGAAAACTGTCTGTCTTGCACGCCATGGACAAGTGACATCATGCCAGCCCTGGGGTGCAACTGGAAGCCTGGATACCTGGCAGAGGACTCTGGGTGGGCAGTGGCAGGAGAGGGAGGAGGGGCTACATGGCTGAACTGATCATACCTCTGCAGGGCCAGTATCTAAGAGAAATGCAAAAACTGTGCCCAGTATATAGTAGATGCTTAAGAGATACAATGTGCCTGTACCTGGGACACAGAAGGCACTCAACAGAAGATGCAACAACCATGCTCGGAACACAGAAGGTGCTCAATAAGTACATAACTAATTCTATCCTCATCCAACATTCCACACAGGCCCACAGTGATGACCTTCTGGTCCCAAATCTTCAGAGAGTGAAGCTCCCAGCCCTGCCTGGCCAGGCCCTGTCCATCTCCCTGTCATACTGATGAACTTGTCCCATTCACTGTCACAGTCACCCTGGCTTTCTGCAGCTCTTCTCACATACCAGGCTCAGCACTGCTATCTGATGCACCACACTGGCCTCAGGCCTCCTTGGTACATTGAGCATCACTTTGTGACTCCCTAACCATCCCTGGGGCCCCCTGCAGCCCCTTTGCACTTCTTTGAGAGCCAGCACAATGAGGAAGGTCACTGTTTGTTTGCTTCCTATGCCTCTGTTTCTGGTAACCCTGGGAGGCAGGGACCACTCAAGTGGTACCTGTCCCCAAGGAGTGACAGGGAGGAGATGGCTAGTGACTGGGTAAGATCTTCTCTCGCCCATGCTCACCTGCCTCTTCCAGGACAGACCCCAGACTATCTGTGTCCTAAGGCCCAGTCACTCATTCTCCTTGAGCCTTGGTTTACTCCAGGGCAGAGGTAAGAACTGAGGGTGGAAGGGAGGCGGGGCCAGACCACAGGACAAGAAGTCATAGCTTCCTGGGTCAGGTGAGGCAGGGGGATGACTTGGCCTTTGGGCTGCTGGATGGACTATACTGGACAGGGAAGGGCCTGGTGTGGTGGTTAGAACAGTGGCCACAGGGAGACATGTGTGTCCATCCTACACAACACTTGGAGCCTCACTCACAGATCAATTAAGCTAGGGACTTGGAGGCAGGGTCACCCTAGGTTATCCAGGTGGCCTGGAAGTGTCTTAACTGAGGGGTGCCACCACAGCTAAGTGCAGCCTGGGGCAAAGGTGGTGGGGTCCAGACCTGTGGGCACTTGCCTGGAGAAGTACTCAGGAAGGGGCTGGCTGTGCACACCACACATACACACCTACTCCCCTCCACACACACACAGACATACCACACACACACATCACAGACACAGACACACATATCACAGACACACCACACCACACATACACCACACACACATCACAGACAGCACAAACACACAGTACCACACACACACATACACACACACCATGGATAGACCATACCACATACATACCACATACCCCCCCAACACACACACCACACCAGAGACACCACACACACACACACACACACACACACACACACACACACACACACATACTCTTCAAGGTCTTCCTCATGTCCTGGTCTCCTGAGACTGACACTGCCATGTACTTCTGTATCCCCCAAGTCCCCATTCTGTCCCTCCCACCCCTAGTTCCCTGGGTCTCTAACACATTCAGTCTCCTTTCCCTGCACAGTGACCCATCCTCCCTCCTGGGGCCTGGACAGAGTATTGTTTTATTTTCCTCCTTTCTTATCTGGGACAGCTAGAGGCCAGCCATCAGCCAACAACTCCAAGGCTGGCTTGGGGAGATGTTTCCAGCCAGGCTGCCACGGATCTTCCTGTAAACACAGCCTGAGGCCCTTTTCTGGATGAGCAGAGCTGAGGGAGATGGTTGAAGTAAATCTGTAGGAGGAGGATCAGTGCCCAAAGCCCCACCCGCTCCTGCCCACATGCTCTGAGGCTTATGAAGCTCCCACCCATAAGACAAATATTTAAGAGAAGTCTAGAGTGAAAGGGGTGTGTGCAGATTCCCCACTTCATTGGAAACTTCTCAAAGGCAGTTTGAGAGAAAGGACTTGGTTGTCACGCACACGAGCCATACAAAGCCCAGGTGTCACACCCGCTGCTTCAATGTGGCTTGTCTGCCCGATGTCCCATTTCTCAAAGGGGAGAAAGAAGATCCAGAGAGGGCAGAGGGTGCTGGCCCACCCCAGGTCACAAAGCTGGGAGGAGGTGGGCTGGGATTCCAACCTCATGCAGGGGGATCTGCAGTAAAACACAAATCCCTACACCACACAGTAGGGCATCTTGGCACCCAACAGATGCTCACCCACTATGTGCCAGCAGGGTGCTGATGGGTTCACTCCATCTCAGAACAAGGGCATAGTCCCCTCACTGGACAGAGGGAAACTGAGGTTTAAGAATGGGTTGAGCCAATGCCAGCCATGCCTGCCACAAAGCAGAAGCCAAGCATAAGTGGGAGGGACCTGGAGGCCCACACTAATTCAACATGTATTCACATTGCAGAGTGCCCGGCCCTGGTTGCCTCGTGTGAAAGTGTGGGGCCTGAACTCTATCAGTCACTCGTTCACTTGTGTGGCCACTGGGGAGGCTGGCCTGTCACTGTGTGAGCATGTTCCACAGGCACAAAGATTTAGGGCAGTGTCCAAAGTCACACAGCACTTGAAGGATTGGGGCAGAGGGCAGGCAACAGAACCAGTGTCACCAGAGAGAATCCTGGTGAGCTGGGCACAGAGGAACAGACAAAGACGGGGAAACTGAGACAGAGAAGAAAGATTATCTTCCTTCCTTGGGCTAAGTTGCCCCTTTCAGAGAATGGGTGGGGCTCTGACTTATGAACTCAAGCCCCAAAAGAGTGCAGACCCCCACACAGGACGCACCCTTGACCAGCCTCTTAGCATAGCTTTTGGCCTGGGTGAGCCCCTGCCTGGTTGTTTTGTGACTCAGGCCAGTGGAGGAGAGCCTAGTCTCTGCAGCTCTGGGAGAAGTTGTAAGCTCCCAGGGTACCTTGCTGTGCGGAGGGTCTGCCCAGGGTTACCTCACCCAACACTGGTCCTATAATGGCCACTGGTTCTGGTGACCCAAGGAGCTGGCTGAGCCCTGTGCCTGGCCTCGAATGCTCCTGAGAACTGGGCCAGCTCAGCCCAGGGCAGAGGCCAGCTCTCTGAAGACACAGGACACTGTAGCTAAGTTCAATCCTGGTTATTGACGTGATGAGTGTCCCCGAAGTTACCAAAGGTCCGAGCCAGACTTCTCTCCCAGCCGGACTTCCCGCACCTCGCTGCGTGTGCCCATTCAGCTGCCCTTCCTTCTCCAGGCCTGCCTGATGCCACCTGCTCAGCTTTCTACTCACTGGGGCTCCCACTGCCCTGGTCTCCCAGCCCTTAAAAGAGACAGCATGGAAGCCAGTAGCTGGGCCTGAGTGCTCCACCCTCACGAAGCCTGAGCTCCCAGGCCAGTGAGACAAACTACCTGCTACCTGGCCCCCTAAGGCTTTTTCCCCTCAGAAATCACACAAGATCTCACTTTTTGCTCAACAGCAAACTGACAACAGCCTTAACACAGAATGTGTGTGATGAGACCACTTGGTCACTCTGGGAGGGCAAGAGGAGATAGAGCAGGTGTCAAATAAGCTTCCCTAAAAATAGAGATATGAGCATGTGTTGTGGGGGCTGCAGTGTCCTCAAGCAGCCCTGCTCACAGACAAGGAGCCTTGAGTTGGTTCCCCATCACTGTCAAGGAGGGGGTGTTACACCTCCAGGGCAGCCAGCTGAGCCTTCTACTTCTCATCAGTGTCCCAGGGCCACTCTCCCAGACAGGGAAGAAGTCCTTCCCTGGCTGCTGCTGCTAGCCAGCCCCCTCCCAGGAGTCCGAGGGAAGGGACCTTCCCAGGGTAGCCCTGCTATTTCAAACCACACACATCCCCAGCTTACAAGATCGGGTGCCTCGGAGTCCGGCTGTCTCTTTCTAAGGGATGAGAACCTCTGTTGGCTGCGGACGGAGAAGCGGCGGAAGGATTCCCGACTCCGAGAGGCCAGGTGTCGGAAGGAGGAGGCGCGCTTGAACGGGTTGCGGCTGGCAGTCTCCCCGCTCCTCTCGGTGCCCACTGTGGCTGTCACAACGTGCAGAGCCTCTTGAAAGGACCGTCTCACTGTGCCCACCCACTGAGTCATGTGTGTCTGGGCCACGGAGAGTTTGTCACCCAGGTAATCCATGAGGCCAGCCTGGAGGAGGGGGCAGGCGGAGGTGGTTAGGACGCCAGCGCTGCCAGGGTCCTGGTCCCTCTGTCAGTCGTAGCCGTCCTTGGGAAGAAGTTCTGGGCTCCGACGGAAAACCCGGCAAAGCGCATCAGCCCCAGTAAAGTAAACATGGCCCAACAAGAAACCGCGGGTCACAGAAAACGGGGACAGTGACTGGTCAGTAGCAGGTCACCAGCGAGAGCATCAAGTCAGCCAATCAGGACGTCCAGTTCTAGTCCCCGGGGCCAACACTGCTGGATTCGAGAAGCAGGTGGCTATGAGGAGCAGGACGAGACGGTTGGCACCCCAAACTCACTTCCCTCCATGCAGGTAGACCTCCCAAGCACACCTGGGTGCCGCCACCCACCACCGCCTGTCCCTGGCAGGTTCTTCTCACCTAAACCCCGAGGACTTCCAGTCCTCGAGCTGGAGACGCTAAACCCGAAGCTGCATCTGCCGGCCAGCAGGCAGCGCACGCACTTCCGGAGGGAGGCAGCCACCCGGCCTGGGTCCCCTGGCCCGGCAGCCCGGAATGACATCAGCCCCCTGTCTTGGCTAGGGGTGCACAGCCCAGGAATGCAGGAGGGGCCTCGGCGGGAGGTGGCCGCCTGGGAGCTGGCGTCAGCCCCAGTTTTGTTGGTTTTTTTTTCCCCCTAAGTCTCAACTCGCTCGATCACTGTCCCTCGGGGACTTCATGTGCCAGACTGCCTACCCACCCCAGTCGGCAATGTGCAGAAATGCTGTTGCTGGGCGTGCGGGTGTGTGCGAACCAGTGTGCGCGCATGTGGGGGCATGTGCGTGGGAGGCGCGGCTGCCCCAGGGAAGTGGAGGGGTGCCTGATCTGGCTTGTGCCTCTGGGGCTTCAGGTGGAGTCTGAGGACCTGTGGCTGGCTGTCAGTCTGTCTCCCTCTCCTGGTGGCGTCTTCTGCTTCCTCTCCCTGCATCTTACACTTGCTGAGCTCCAGGCTAAAATCCCTCTACCAGCCCCTCCCCCTCTCAGCAGCCCCAGCCGCTTCTCCTGGAGGGTCGGGGAATGCAGGTGACTGGCCCTGTGTTCCCCAAAAGGGTGGATCTGGGGCTGAGATGCCTGTATTTCGGTACAGGCAGGGTTACCATGGCAACCTGGGGGCACATCATCTGCCCCTTCCCCACACTGGGCACAGGAGCCATGGGGATGATTCATATGTTTGGGGATCACATGACTCACTGGGTTTAACCCTTAAGGGCTGGAGCATGTGTGTGTGTGTGTGTGTGTGTGTGTGTTGTGTGTGTGTGTGTGTGTGTGTGTGTGTGTGTGTGTGTGTGTGTGTGTGTGTGTGATAAAACAGAAGAGGGTGAGGACTGGACAGGGAGGGGGATCAATGTTGTGGGAATTCTGGACCTTCCTGTCAGGATCTACACCCCTCTCTGTCCCTTCTACAGGTGAGGAAATGCCAGTTCCCAGAGGTGGATTCACTTGTCCGAGGTCACACAGCAACAAGGTTATCATGGTTTGCTTGGAATGGCTCCCTCTCCACTGTTGTGTGCAGGTCTGACCCCGTGCCTGGCCCACTGTGAGGGCTCCAAAGTATTGACTTTTCAAATGCCAGGCAAAATCCAAGGTTGAAATCCACATCTGCTCGATTGCCTGGTTTGATCTCTGGCACCATCCCCTTGCTCTCTCCTGAATAAATATTTGCTCTCTAGACACCAGCCTTGCCATAGTAAGTGTACCCTGAAGGCCCCTCTGACAGTGTCTACAGACTGAAGGTCTAGAATCCCACATCCTCCTGCTCCCCATAACAGCCCTCTGTGGTCCTCATTCATTTAAATGAGTGTGCCTCCTCTGGCCCTGTATTATTATGGAGGGTCACAGGGATGCAACGTGGCTACTGACTGAAGAATCTTCCAAGGACCCCATTCACCAAAAGGAGAGACTGAGGCCCAGAGAGCTGAGTCACGTACAGGGTTGTGTTCTGTGGGCTGCCTCACAGATGACTCCAACCATCACTCACACCAGGGATCCCCGCTTATTCTTACACTGGGAGTGCCCCTCCCACAGTGTATCAAGATTGGTCCCCAAATTCAGCTCTCCTGGGTGGCTCTGGGGCATGCTGGTGGCAGCCATGATGGATGCTCAGGTGGGGTCCTGGGAAAGGCCCACAGGAAGAGACCAGGGTTCTATGCTAGCATGTGGCTGACCACTGGATGGAAACAGTACCTGACCCCAGTCAGACCCCAGGACAAGAACCCTGGCCAACTTCCTGATCAGAATCTTGTGGAGACACTAAGCTTGGCCACTCATCCAAGCTGCCATCATTCTCCTGGCCCTGATCACAAGATGTGCAAAGATCTTGAGGCAAGTCAGAATCGGAAAATGTGGATGTGAAAAGAGGTTGGCTCATAGCAGAGGGAGGGCCTCTGACTCCTGAGGTGAGACTGTGTGCCCTGTAGGTGAGATGTTACCCCAGCCTGCACCCCTGCATGTAGATGAGGAAACATGCCAGAGGAGGCCAGTCCCCACCTCCATCTGTGTCCGGCTCCATCTCTAGCCCCTAAAGGCTGCAGCACCCACAGTGGCCTCCATAAGAAATTCACAGTAAACCCCTGCACCTCAGGCCTCACAGACCTCCCCAGGTAATCAGGAATATAAAGGAGGCAGGAGGGGACAGTCTATGGTCACTGACTCCACAGTTCATGGACATCGCGTGAGAATCCACCTGGGAAGGAAGAACACACAGCGGCTGGATGCCACAAAGAGTCCCTCACAAAGTGTTCAAATAGGAACAAGAAGCCGGGTGCTCAGCCAAGAGAGGTGGACGGGCTGGGGCTGCCAGGGTGTCCAGATCTAGGGGTGGAGGGGGGCTCCGTCATACTGACCACACTGACCTTGGCTTTTCCAGGTCTGAGAGTCTCTGTTCTTCCTGGGATTTTGCTTTGATTTTTTAAAATGTACTCATTTAAAAATAATATTTAACTTGATTACTGTTTTGTTGTTTGCTGGCCTCACCTTACCCTGGCCTCTCCACACTGGATTAGCTAAATCAAGTCATGATCTGCTACTGGTTTTAATTAGCCATGTGCCCCTGAACATGTAACTAAATCTCTCCCATTTCTTCCACAGGTAAAACCACCAAGTGCATGCTTGTCGTGGATGTGGTTGGTTGACCACTTCCTCCCCTTACTTCTAGAGGGCGCACTTGCCCTTCTGCCCAAGTTGTGCCATCCCTAGAATACTGTCTGGCTCAGAGCTATACACAGGGACTCACCCCAATGACCAGTCAGTGAAGAAATTAAAACCCAGGTTCCCTGTCTGCAAGGAGTCTAAGCCAGCCATGAGCCATGTTGGCACAGATCTCAGCAGACACCTCTGTGTCCTCAGCGCTCTTCCTGCTCCACGCTTCACCTGGGAATGCCACCAGTATGGAAGTCCCCACCTGTTTCTGCAAACAAACAGCAAGCCAAGAGTGCTCTGCCACCATCATCCCTGTCCCCTGAGCACCAGCTATTGCCCAAATGCCACAGCACCCTGTCCCATACCATGTATCATGTCATTGACAGGGTTATGGTGCCACTGTAACACAATACCACGTGACGCCACAACGCAAAGTCATTACATCATCATACATGCCACCATGCTGCCTCACTGTCACTGAACTGCCTCCCTGCCACACCTCATCTGCTCCTGCCAATGATACAATAGACTCCATCCCATTTTACAGACTGGACAGTGCAGGGCACAGAGAAGTGACATGACCAGCCCAGTGTCACACAGCTATAAGTGGTGGGGTCACCAGCATGGCACAGGGAACACAGTGGATCCTGGCATTCAGCCTCCTTCAGAGAGACAGGAGCAGAAGAGAGTGGGGAGCCAGATGCTTGCTGTTCGCTCTGGCTTCCAGTGGCACCACGTGCTCTGGGAGTGGGGCTATAAAAAGCGTCACTCCTGAATCTGGGGCAGCACAGGCATGCCCCCAGAGGGCTGTTTCTGTAAATGCTATTCTCTCCAGGAAACTCTGGGGACACAGCCGGCATCCTGAAAGCAAACCTTCCTTGCACAAGGAATCTGCAAAACAGGGGTAACTGTGGGAACCCAGAAGGAACAGAGGATGTCAACCACAGTGTGAGGTGGGACAGGGAGCCCACAGGTCTCAAGAAGGGAAGAATTTGTCATTCATTCATTCATGCATGCATGCATGCATTCAACAAACACTCCACATACATGGAGCTGACATGGAACAAAGCTATGGCCGGTTCCTGAACAGTTCAGCCTGCCCCTCTGAATCTAAAGTAGTAAAGGAAAAGAGGGTCCCCCACAGGCCACCTCAAGCCCGGGCACCACCACTCCTTCCCAAATCTGGCTCAAGCATACACCCTCAAGATTTCCTGGGTTAGTGGAAAACACCAAAAGGAACAGCCCATGTGTCAGTGACTTAAGAGCCAGGGGCTGATGAACAACTAGGGGACAAATAGAGATGATGAACCCAAAGGAGAAACACACGGCTAAGCAAAGAGGATAGGTTACAATGAGGAGGTGGGATATCTGGGAGGGGTTCGGACATATGAATAGGAGCGCTTCCGGTACTGCAATGGGAACTGGTCAGGAAGTGTGGCCATATTTCAGTCTTGACTCTGGGAGGTGTGTGTACACACTACATACATCCCTTCCTAGAGTTAAAGCTTCTGCCTTCTCTTCTCCCTCCTAGACTTCCTCTTGCCTCACAGCCTGAGGCTGTTTCCCACTCTACCCAGGAGGTCTCACTTATCTCCACATTCCATCCAGGCTAAGGAAGTGGACTATTACACTGCTGATAAGAAAGCCATTACCCAAAGGTGTTCACAAGCTGGGAGCTGCCCACACCTCTCACCTCTCACCTACCTCACTTACTCCTCAGAGCAACTGCAGGGTGAGTGGGTGAAACCCTTCACAGCCACCCTTCCAGCAGGGCAGTGAGGTGAGGGGAGAGCTACAGGGCCATGCTCACACTCACTCACACTCACTCACTCCATGGATCGATTCCAGGCACCTTCACTGCTTCTTTCCCTCTCTGGGCAGAAGCCAGGAGTCACACACCATATGAGACCTTTCTGTCCCCAAGTCCTTTTCATGATGATGGTCACCACTCTATATGCCACTCTGAGTCCCCAGGGCTCCCTGAGAAACCATAAGCTACCCACAAGTCACACTGCCCACCCCACCCTCCTTCCAGCTAACAGCCTGGAGATGAATCCCCAGGTTCACACACATAAGGTATGGAAAAACCCAGTCTCCTTCCCCTGGGATGGAGCTTCGTGGCCCTAGGCCTGCCCTGTAGCTTAGGGTCTCCTCCAAGCCCAGCTCACTTATGCTCAGTCCCTGTTCCCTCAAGAGAGGCTGTAAAGGACTCAGTGTATGACTTGCTCGGGAGGGTCCTTGCTGATATAAGTCAGTACTGCATAAAACCACACAGAGGGGAGGGCCTGGGACTCATAGCACTCAGGGAATGGAGGCAAGACAATCAGGACTTCAGAGTCATCCTTAGCTAAATGGGGAGTTTGAGGCCAGCCTGGGCTACATGACATTTAATGTAGTAGGGCTAAGCAAACCCAGAGAGTTTGGCCCAGCACATGGCAAGCCTTCCCAGAGGTTGTGTGTGTGTGTGTGTGTGTGTGTGTGTGTGTGTGTGTGTGTGTGTGTGTGTGTGTGTGTGTGTGTGTTGGGGAGGGGGGTTGTCCCAAGTGATTGCCAATACTCTAGTCTTAGCTCATAATCTTGTTCAAAGACCTCCAGAGACCCTAGACACCATCTCAGAGGCAGGCCATGGGCACAGCTGTTCCGGACCACACATGCATGGGAAATCCACTGGATGACTGGTTCTGTGTAACAGATGCCTGCAGCCCAGAGCTTGATAACCTATGACTTCTTCTCACCCACTCATCTCCTGCTTGCTCTGGACACACTGGACAAACCACCATCTTGGAACACACCACATCATCCATGCCCTTTCTCCTCCACACATCCGCCACTCTGTTCCCTCCATAGCAACAGGGAAAGAATTCTGATAAGGAGAAACTACAAAATCTCTGCCTCCACTTTCAAAGTCCACCCTTCTATCCCTTTCACTCCTGGTCCCAAGATCAGGATGTGCTGTTCAGACACCCCCTCCTCTGAGAAGCCTTCCCCAAACCACTGAGCATACTGGGCCATGACTCAGTTTACCGACTAGTTGCTGAGCCTGGGCTCAGCTGGGCTGCATCTGGCTCACCCAGCATTCTCTCAGACACTCCCCATGCCCACCATGTAAACAGGAACCATTGAAGCCTGGACTCACAGAGCTCCCAGCATCCCTAGGCCAGTTTCCATAGCAACAGGGAAAGACTTCTGATAAGGGGAAACTACAGCATCTCGGCCTCCACCTTCAAATCCACCCAGGGTTATTTATAACCAAGCTGAGCACGTGGCCACTTCCTTGTGTTCGTTTATTCGTGTCCTCCAGCCGTCATTTCAGAGGCACGCTGTTAATTAACTTGGGCAAGGGAGGGGATCACCCAGAAAGGAGGGCTTTCGAGAAACAAGCAGAGGCGTAAGCAATCAGGTTTGGGTAGGAAGTGGCATTTCCCCCTCACTGTGGAATTCTGGGGTGTGGCTCTGCGGGGAGGCTGGTCTGGGAGACACAGCCCAACACAGGCACGAGGGCTTCAAATGTAGCCCAGCACCCTGAGTCACACCTGTACTCAAGAGAGCTGCATACCACCTTCCTTTCCACCCTCAGTGGACTTCAGGGTTTCATACCAATGAAGAAGGAACCATAGGAAGAACTGGGGGTGATGCCTGGCCCCCAGTACCTGGAGAAGGTACTGATTTCTGAGCTGCCCCCAGAGTAGCTTCCCAAGATCTTAGATTCACAGTGAAGGTGACAAGAAGGGGTTAGAAGGAGCTTGATGGATGGATGCAGCTGGGGTGATCCTGGGTGCAGGACCTACTGGCTAGGAGCACAGACAGCTGGAGCTGTGACAGTAGCTTGATGCAGTGAGTGTGAGCAGCCTGGGTTCTCACCAGTCTTCCTGGCAGATCTGCCAGTCTGTTAGGCTGTAACACAACACCTGAGGCTGGGAGGCTTATAGGAAAGGGAAATTGCAGTTCCCCACTCCAGAGCAGGGTGCTGGCATCTGGTGAGTCTTTCAGTTGCTGGTGGCTGAGGCTGATGACTGAGGTTCAAGAAAGGGACACTGTGCTCCCATGAGGGGGTACCTCTGCCCTGCCCTGTACTCTGTTTTCTGCCCAAGTTACAGAAGATCACAACACAGCCCCCGGGGGTAAACAGAGGGTGCACAGTGGAACCAGAAAATGGTGAGGGAACCACAGCAGCTTATGGGCACCTGCAGTCGCAGGACCCTCAAGCGGCAATGCAAAGAGAAATGGCTGGACCCCAGGGCATACCCACCTGCACCCACTGCCATCATCTGGTTACCCCTACCTCCACCTCATCATCTGGTTACCAGATCTGGACAGACCTGGCTCTGCCTCAAGAGATCCTCAAACTCCAGTGGCCAGCCTGGCTCACAAAGCTACCACTGGCCTCTCCCGGTCTTTGCTGTGTGGCCTGGGGCAAGTGGCTTGACTTCTCTGTTTGCTTATGTTTGGTGAAGAGAACAAAAATGGGACATGCCCCAAAGAGCCACAGAGAGAAACCTGAGAGAGAGAGAGAGAGAGAGAATATAAATGACCCTCTCATCCTATGTGAGGAAAACACACATGTGTACCACACAGATGAGGAAACAGTGAGGAGTGGAGGCTGGAGGATGCCCATTTGGTGGCCAGTCTGAGTGTGAAATCGTGCTCTGTCCACACTCTTAAGTAGCCACAGCTCAACAGACAAGGAGGTGATGACCCCTCTGATGTCCAGCACCCAACCCCATCATTTTATCACCGCTCCCTAGCCTTGTCCTTCTCCTCATAGTCAACAGTAGAGGCCTCCTCCAGCAGCGGTTGGAGGCTGTTCTCCTGTGCCGGGTTTCTCCAGAACTCCACTCCTCAGAGCCACCCCCTCTCTAACACACACACACACACACACACACACACACACACTCATGCACACATACGCACACGCACACATACATTCACACACATACATACTCAGGTGCACACACACTCATACACACATACACACATTCATGCACACACATGCATGTGTGCACACACACATACATTCACACAATACACACTCACACATACACACTCATGTGCACACATACATATACATTCACACACACACACACACACACACACACACACACACACACACACAGTTCCAGAAGCCACGCTGAGCCACATCCTATCATATTCCAGTAGAATCCTAGCAGCCAAAACACAAGGCCTTCCAGAGCCCTCCCATACCACAAGGCTAAGTGAACTGTCACTTTCCCCACTGCTGGGACCCCCAGCACCCCCAGTCCACTGCAGCTCCCCACAGGCCTGTAAGCATCTTGCTTCTGAGTCTGAGACTCCCTGACCCATGACACAGGAGCACAGAGTCACCTGCTAAGAGCACCCCAGCACCTGTCTGGTCCTGCCTCGCTGAGGGTCCACTAGCACGTGGGATGTGCTGGGTGTCTGCAGACTGAACATCTAAATGAAGCATGGAGTTAGGAAGGGAGAGGAGGATAGGATCTGTTTGTAGGAAAATGTCACACCCTACCCCTGCCAGCTCTAAGACTCCCACTGTCATGCAGGAGGCCACCCTGGCACCCTCTGCACTCAGACCCCCCAGGGATTCCCAAGGCACAGCTTTCTGGCAATTGTTTTGTGAGGGTTAAGCTACCATAACCCTCCCAGAGACACCTGAGCAGCATGATGGGCAGGTCATGGGGAAAAGCCTCCCTCAAGATGCACCCAGTCTTCCTATGATGGCTGGAACCCTGGCAGCCATTTTGAGGACGTTCTGTTGTGGGGAAAATAGGAAGCTAGGAAGAGCCCAGGTTGGTCCACTGACGAGGGACTTAAGATTATCTCTATAAGTGCCAGATGGTGACTATTTTGGGCTCTGAAAGTCACATGTAGCTTTTCCACAACCTTTTAAAGATGTAAAAACTCATTCTTAGTTCACAGGCCATATCTGGCCAACACCACTCTCCCTAGTCATGTTCTCATCAGGTAATTTACTGAGGCGGCAACATCCTCACTGTTTGGCTGGGAGTCATGAGGTCATTTAATGTTCAACCTCTGACAAAATGACAGCAAGGGCTGGTGGGAACTTTGGCTAGATAAATCTGGGAAAGGGTGCAGGGCGGGGGACACCAGCCATCGATTTGCAGAGTTCTGGTCAGGCCTGGTGAAGGCTTGCAGTTAGCATGCAGTGATCGTTACCATTTACGACCGGCCATCGGTGCCACAGCTGGATCTACCCAGGCCCACGCTACTCCTGAAGCTAAGAAATTTTGCCTTCTATTAATCTGCAGCACACTCTGCGATGGCCTGACCCCTGCTCTGGAGCCCACCTGCTCCTCCCATGTGGGGACACAGGTGCTCTACCCCTCCCTCCCGGATTTCAGCACCGGATTTCACCACACGCCACTAGAAGACTCTCCTCCAAGCAGGCTGTCCCTATGTCCCCTGCAGAACCCATCTTCCTCTGCCATCCAGCCCCATTAGCCAAGCTCACCCACCTGTAAGAGATTAACGGGACCCCAGTCCCACTTACCCCGAGGCAAGTTCTGGCCTGGCCCCCTTCCACTCTCCCCAGCTCTGCTGCTGCAGTAGGGGTGCGGGGCTGACACCAGCTCTGTCTGGGCAGAAGTGTGGCATCCTCCCCGGCTATTCTTCCCCCATTTCGATCTGCACCCAGCCACTATTACCCTCTTCCTACCAGTGTATGCAATGGACACCAATTCTCAGATTTCTGGTCTCCCCATTCTACTCCTTCCTGAGCTTTATACTAGTGTACGAAATCTCTATGAGACCCCTAGCCTGACCACACCCAGGATACCTCAGACCCTCTGCCCTGTCCCCCAAACTCCCACTGCTTCCTCCCTCACTCACCTCTAGGCTGGTCATATCGACCATAGGTCTCAGCCTCCCTGAGTTGTTCCCACCCCAGAACTTTTACAGGCCTGAACCTGCCTCCCAGATCCTCACAGATCCAAGTCCATCTCTCTGCCTTTGAGAAGTGCTTCCAGCCATGCAGCCTCCCCTCTGCCCTGTCCTGCCATCTTCACACAGATCAGTGCAAGGAACAGCTGTTTCCTCTGCATTTGTGTGATCTGTCTTGCCTCCCCACACTGGGGGGGGGGGGGGTAGAGCCGGGGTCACACTTGCCACTAAAGTTAGCAAAGGGCTGACAAGATGGCTCAGAGGGTAAAGGTGTTTGCTGCCAAGCCTGATGACCTGAGTTCAATCCCTGGGACCCACAGGGTATAATCAGAGACACGACCCCAATTCCTACAACTTCTCTTTGACCTCCACACACAGAGACAAAGACACACAAAATAAATGAATAAATAAAATTTAATTTAAAAATTACTTGAGCAGACAGACAAATGAGGGGGGTGGGGCAGCACAGCATCCACTGGATGGTGATGGGGACAGCCAGAGGTACCCTTCACTCGGCTGCAGTGAAGCCACAGAGACTGGTTGGCCAGCATCTTTTCTCAACCCCCAATTTGAAAAGGTTGATCTAAATGCCACGACCTGTGACCAAGGCATGTCGGTTGAAGGTCTCAGGCTGAGAACACAGCTCTCCATGTCCCAGTAGCTATGGCAACTGAAATTGTCAAGTACAATTTGTCTCCTTCTGACTTTACACACAGAAACTCTGGAAGCACATGTCCAGGCCCTTTCCTGGCAACGGGTACAGAAGAGACCTCGCTTGGCCACACGACCAAACAGGGTGTCCTCACTGTGAAGAAAGAGCCTGTCTGGAGGTGCTGCAGGCTCAGGACCACCAGCAAGAGCACACAGGAAAGGCTAGGACACTGTTTACCATGTACTAAAAGGTCTTTTCCTTCCAGGACTCCTGCAGCCCTCAAGAGCCCTTGCTCCTAATAGGAAGTGACCTGGAGGCCACAGAGAACCTGTGTCCTGATAGGAAGTGAGCTAGAGACCATGGAGAACTTGCACAGCCTCCATCCCCCTAACTCCTCTTCATAAAGCTCATCCCTGGCCCAAGGCAACAGGAACACTATGGAAGCAGGTGCCATGCTGTACTGTTTAGGGGCAGGTGGACAAGAGGAAAGTCTGTCTGTATCCCTCAACGACAGGCTGACCATGAAAGTGAAAGCTAAAACAAATCCTTCCTCCCCCAAGCTGCTTCTAGCCATGACATTTTATCCCATCCATAGGGAAAAAAATCAGGACACCCATAAAAGGTGACCAAGTGCCTTCTGGGGAGAGGGACCAGCTGGTGCTCATTCTACAAATATGTGAATACATGTCTGTCACCCTTCCTGGGAGTGGGGATGAGAAAGCATTCAGGGACCCCATCTTGGAGCCCCTCAGAAATCCCCTTCAGGGAATCATGAACAGCAAGATGGCCATGTCCATTGTGTATGTGTATGTGTGTCTGTATGTGTGTATGGTGTGTATGTGGTGTGTGTGTGTGTGTGTATGGTATGTGTGTGAGTGTACTATGGGTGTGTGTGTGTGTGTCTATGGTGTGGGGTGTATTATGGTGTGTGTGTGTGTATTGGGTATGTGTGTGTATGGTGTGGAGGGGTGTGGTGTGCATGTGTGTATGTATGTTTGGGGTGTGTATTGGGGGAGTGTATATGGTGTAGGGGTTGAATGGGGGGGATGTGTGTATTGGTTATGCATGTATACGGCGTGTGTGTGTGTGTGTGTGTGTGTGTGTGTGTGTGTGTGTGTGTGTGTGTGTATGGTATGTGTGTGAGTGTGTGTACGTGTGTACAAGCATACAGAATCTGGAGTTGACCATCAGGCACCCTCCCTATCACTCTCTACCCTATCACGCCCTCCCTATCACTTCTCTTCTGAGATGGGGGTCTCTCACTGATTGGCTATCACTCTCTACCTTCTCTTCTGAGATGGGGGTCTCTCACTGATTGGCTATCACTCTCTACCTTCTCTTCTGAGATGGGGGTCTCTCACTGATTGGCTAGACTGACAGCCACAAAGCCTAAGGATCCATCACCCCAGGCCTGAGCTGGGCTACAGATGTGCACAGCTGCACCTTGACTCTACATGGATGTCATCTCCACAGCACCCATCTTTTCTCTCAGACAGGGCCTCACTGTGTGTGTGGCCCAGACTGACTTCAAGTGCATGATCCTCTTACTGCAGACTTCTCAGTGCGATGGCAAATGTAACCACAGGCCTGGACTCCTTTCTTGTATTGGAGCTTCTCACCAGGTGACAAGACACTGAGAGCAGCAACTGTCACCAACTGTCATGCTCAGGACCTCATCAACTAAGTCAGTAGCCTGAGGCCTGGATGACAGTGGTTGGCACCGCAGCATGACATTTCTCTGGGAAGCCGGGTCCCAGGCTTGGCTTTCGGCTCACGGGCCCTCTTCCCCAGTCCTTAAGTGATGGAGGCACAATGCCTTGGCATGTAGGGCCAGCACACCACGTGAACCCCATCACTCGCTCTGCACCTGGAGTCCCAGCCTGCACCCTGCCCCTCACACTGCACTGGGGGAAACAGGCCTGTAATTATGAACAGCAAGATGGCTGTGGAGGTTTGTGGAAGCTGCCTCTGGGGTGGAGCCCCTCAGAAAGAGGGGTCTGACAAAGCCAGACCCACAGCCAGTGTTGGAGAGCAGGATCCCCACCCCAAAGAGAAAGAACCTCTTAATGCCCTTTTATGGTGGGAAAGGGGACTTGGGTCAGCAGGCTTGTTCTGACCGCAGACTTGGAGCCTGGCTCTGAGGGAGCCTGGATCAGTCCTCAGGGTCAACGGGCCTTGACACTGAGACACGGTGACCCGATGGCTGGTGTGGGCTGGCACAGCCTGCTCTAAATTTAAAATGACTAACGTGGCTGGGAAGAGGGATCCTGGGGGTGCTGCTCCATAGCAGGGCGGTGCTGGCTGAGGTTTGGCAGGATGCCACAGCCGCTCAAGGCCAGCCTAGGCAGCAGTTCCCAGCAGCCTGTGCAGTTTCCTGTCCACCTGCGTGACCTGAACAACAGGAAAGGGTGGCAGCAGGGACCCACCCCAGCTTTCTTCTCCATCCATTCTGCAGGGACAGAGACTCTCGGAGGGACCAGGACATGTGAACTAAGCACTGATGAATGTCTGACACTGTATGAGAACCTGAGGAACGAATCGAAAAACAAGATGTGGGCCAGCTTCAGAAACATAATCATCTCACAGGGTACCTGCCCAGTGCCTTTTCGTACCAAGCCCAGCTCAGTCACAGTAACCAAATCAACAAGACACATCTCTACCCTCAAAAAGCTCACTTTGACACTGGCTCAATATTAACAAGCACCAACTGTGTGCAGGACCTCATGCTAGGAAATGGAAATGAACAAGGGGCCCTAATTGCTTATTCTTTTCAGCTGTTCATTCTGTCATCCAGTTCTATACGCAGCTATTGAGTACTTTCTGTATACCCCACCCTGAGCACTGTGGACAGAGCTGTGGTGTAGCCAGTACCAATGGAGAGAAGATCCGACCATTCATGTCTCACTGGTGGACACCTGGATGCCCGGCTGTGTGACAACACAGGGATGGGGCATAGTCACCAGCTCAGTTGCAACCTTCTATGAGCCTACTGTGTGTACAGGATAGGAGGCCTGTTGTGACCTGCCTCTTTCCCCTCTGACCAGCAAAGTATACACCTGGCACCTACTGTTTGCCAGGCCCTGGGAAGTCAGTGAATGAGCTTCATACACACGTGTCTAGATGTTCACCTGGTCCCTCTGTCAGAACAGAAAGGACCTCTCAGTTATTCAAAGTCGCAAGACTCCGGTAGCTGGGCAGGCCACACACGCACCCCAGGCTCACATCTAGAGAGGAACATGAGAGAATCCACAGGAACTCAGGGATAGCCAAGCTCAGGGGAGGCTGGGAAGAACTGCCCATATCTCTAACAGCGTGGAGGTGCACAGCAACAGACAGCAGCCAGGCTGGGCCCTCAGCATCTACACCCTTCTGGACTGAAGGGAGGGCAGCATAGCAGGCTTTGTACCCACTCTCCAAGAGGCTGAGGAAGTAGGTCTGTATCGCCTCCCTGTGGCCACTGGGATCCACAAAGACCAGCAGAAGGGATGCCCTGGGCCTTCTGTGGCTGTGCCTTCATGACAAACAAACAAACAAACAAACAAACAAACAAACCCACAATGTGGTTATTACACCAGCTCCCACAGCCCAGGCCTGTGTGCACAAACACCCAGACCATGAGTGAAAAAATTTTCAGAAGAAATATAGCTCTCAGTCACTGGGGTGTCCAGCTGACCCATTCCCAGCCAGGGACAACTGCACCCACTGTGCCCTGCTACACTTCCTGTCCCCAGAATCAATGACTGTGACAATGACTAGTTAGGGCTACATCTTCAAGTGGCTTGTCAAGACAGGATTTCAGCACAGACAGGACCCCAACAAGTCCCCGGGGTCCTGCAGATCCAAGAAGGGCCTAAGAAAATGGAAGACAGAAGATGGGGTTCCCACACTATAAAGTTCTGTGTACCCAGGAACCCTGGCATCATTAGCCTCCAAACCTCTCCAGATGCTCTGACCATGCGGCTACCCAGTCAGCCGTGGGGGTTATGGGATGACTTAGGTTCACAGGGCACCGAACCTGATCTGCTCTAGGAGCCCTGGGTCACCTGTCCTGGAAGACAAAGGCCGCTTTCACTGGGCATGGCTGCTCACACAAGCCTGAGCGGGCAGCAGGGCAGGGAGGGCGGCCCCAGCAGGCCCCTCTGGGAAGATGGCCAGATGGCCCAGCAGCCCCAGGGGCCCTGCAAGCCAGGGCAGTGCTGAGGGCTGGCCCACTTCCCCTCATCTGGGTCCCTCCCAGTTTATACCTTCAACAGGGTGAGAACAGGGAGAAGGATTGAGAAATGCTGATGGATTCATCAGAATGCAAAAACTGAATGAAGGAGATACCTTCAGCACTGGGATCAAGTCAGAACACAGAGCAGGCTCCAAGGCTTGGCAACCTGGGTCAGAGCTCCCTCCTCTGCTGACTACTATGTGGTCTTCTGGAGGTGATTTAACCTCTCTGCACAGAGGACAGTGGTGTCTCCCTCCAGGACTGCTCAGAGGACACAATGAAGCTCCTATGCTGGCACCCTGGTTACAGCTTAGAACACTGAGTAAATTTTGCAAAAGCCTTAAAATCAGTGGTTAGGCTAAAGGGAGGCCACTAGGGTGTCTAATCCAATCCAAGTGGTATCTTAGAGGTTGGGGGTAGGTGCTCATGTAGTTCAGGCTGGCTTCATCATCCTGCCTCTACCTCCCAAGTATTGGGGTCACATACTCAGGCCACTCCACCTGGTTGGGGGTGGGGGGCATCCACACGAGCTGCAGGAAGGAGAGCTCAGGCATCACAGAAGCTCACACACAGAAGGCTCTGTGAGGTCACAGCAAGAGGAGGCCTGTGTGAGCCAAGGACAAAAGCCTCCCAACACCTCGATCTTCACTTTGGCCCCCAGAACCTCTGAAGGGTGGGGCTGTTCTGTGCCGAAGGTTCTCCACACTCACTCAGGATTCTGACAGGGTTACATTCCAGCAACTCTTCCAGTTAGAAGAGAATGAAGACTGCTTCTCGGAGCACACAAGGACAGTGGCAGTGGTGCTCACACTGTGCTAACAAAGCCACTAGCTGTAGAGCAGCAACCTTCCACACCCAGCAGCCACTTCCCCTCTTGGAGAAAACACCTACAGAAAGCATCGGGTTCTTTTACCCGTAGACATTTCTTCGGTTTCTTTTCGAAGTTTCTTTTTGACATATATCTATCTGTGTGAATGTAGAGATTGGAGGCCAAACGGCGGGACTCAGCCTCTCCTCCCAACATGTGCGTTCCAGGGACGGAACTCAGGTTTGGCAGCAAGCACCTTTACCCGGCTGAGCCACCTAGCAAGTCCTCACTTTTATCTTGATTGCCATGTGCTGTGTATATTCATAGAGTCCAGCATGACCTACTGGCGAGAATACACAATGCACAGCAACCCACTCAGGTAACAGGTGTAACTACCTGAGATTTATTGTCTCTTCGATTGGGGAGTTCTGTCACCATGATCCTACTACACTGACTGCAGAAGCAATTCCACCCTGCAGCTGCAGTCCTAGACCCTGAGCCTTCTCCATCTTCCTCAGCTCTGGGAGCCTCCATCTACTTCTGCAAGAGTATTCACTGAACTGAAATAGCTCAAACTATGGACACCTTCACATCTGCTCCTGAGATAGCCAAATATTTACTCGGACGTATTTAAATTGTAGTCTCTGGGCACCAATCACAATGACAGACACAGAGACACCCTCCACACACTCCCCCCGGAACTGTTTGGCTCCCATGTTTGATGGCCCTCCCCCCTTACTCTCCCTCTCCCTTACTTCCTAGGGTTGGAAACTCTAAGCATAGGCCCAGCATAGGCAGGACACTCAGTTCTCCACACACTCAGCCAGCTGCTGGGCCAATGAATGGTGGGCAGACGTTCTCTCAGAAAAGGAGATTCTGGGCCAGGGAAGGCAGAGATTAGCACAAGGTCACAGGGATAGGGCAGGGCCCCCAGCATCCTTGCTGGGCAGAGGCACTCTCCTACTAGCCGAGGTCTCTCTTGCTTCTGGACATGACCATCATTGACCCTCTCAGCTCAGGGACCCCTGTGACAATTCCCTTTGCAGCTCCAGGCATCCCCTATGCTCCCCTGAGGCAAACATGGGGCAGAATGGCTACCAGCTGCCGCAAGTCTCCCCTGCTACTGTCGGAAGCCAGCTTTGCTGTTCCAGCACCAGTGTGATCTCTCTGGGCAGCACCCCAGCATTTGCAAAGTGCCTCCAGCTCTTACACCCCACCCCCCAAAGTCAGCCCCTGGGATGCACAGGGACTTGTCCTGGAACCCCACAGACACCAGCGCCCCCCAAGAATCTTCCTGTCCCTAATATAAAATGGTTCTGCTTACACAGCACATCCACACTGTCCCCACAATGGCCAGCCTTTAGCAACTATGATCAAATAAAGTTTAACAGCAAGCAGAGGGGGCCACACATGCTCAGAGCAGGTGTGGCTTTTTGTTTGAGGCAGGGTCCAAGGTGGCCGGGGCCAGCCTGGAGCTTACTATGTAGCACAGATGACTTCTGATCCTCCTGCCTCCACTTCTTGTACCATCACCACACCTGGTTTATGCGGTATGGGACTGGAACCCCAGGCCTCAGACACGCTAGTCAAGCACTCTACCAACCGAGCCACAGCCCCAGCCCCAAAGGCGACTTTTCACCCCTGTATTCTAACTGGCCTTTGCTGAACGCGTGGATGTGAACTGAGAATACAGACACCTCCCGTCCTGACACTGCTAGAAAGAGACAGTTCGGACGCCGGCCATTAGGGAAGGTCTATGGAACTCAGGTGTGAACCATCCAAGGCCGACCTTAACCTGTGAAAGGCAGCTCAGGTGGGAACCACTGAGAGCTGATCATACATAGCCTGCGAAAGGCAGCAGCTTGTCAGGACCAGTGCACCCTCTACTGTCCAACCTGGGAATCACTGAGACAGAGGAGTATCTGGCAGCAACTCCAGCCAGAAGGATTTAAATGTGAAGCTTGAGGAACATAAAGACGGCGGCAGCAATGGTGGCTCCCTCCGATTTATTGAGTACCTACTGTGTGACACCTCTTCCCTGCCCCCCACTGCTCTCTATGTCGAGGGGCAATTTCTCATCTCGACATAGGTGTGAGGCGAGGAAACAGGCTGAAAGTCAATGCCACTCACTAGGGGTCACGAGCAGGAGGGAGACATGGACTTGAACCCAGGTCACTGTGCCCACAACTCCCCTCCCACTTTACAGCAGCCCTGGGACTTCCTGCATACATAGGAAGAGGCTCTGAGGAGAATTTAGACCAATCCTTCAGACCCAGAGAGGGCAAGCGATTGCTCAGGGTCACACAGCAACTGTATCCCTCTCCAGCTTCCCAAAAGTATTCTAGCCACATAACCACCCTGGATGACCACAAGACTGACATGCCCTTTTGAACTTCTCTAAACCTGGAATGCTTGAAACCCAGCAACAAGACAGCAGGGGCTGTGGCCAGAGACTTCACTTGAAAGCAGAGCTCCCACAGTACATTAGCACAAAAGCCATGGTGAACCACTGAGTCCCTCTGAGGGCCAGGAGGTAGCCTTCCATGCTCAGGGGTCACCAGCATCCCAAGGTCTACTTCCATCTTTCTTTAAGGTAAGAAGTCTGTGACAAATGCTGAGGACGAAACAACAGGCAAGAGAGAGGTCAGGCCATGGCAGGGCAAAGTCTGGAACTTGGGCTAAGGGTATGGCTTGGGGTACAGCTGGGATACAGCTGGAAGTACACTGGGGCCCAGAGACTGTCATGGAGAGGGAAGGAAGGAATCGGTCCAGACAGCTGGATATTGGCTACAGCAGCTGAGCAGCCGCAGATCTCCCTGACTAAAGGACTCGGGGGTGCCTCTTCCTAGGACTGGACACAGTGGGAAGGATGTAAGGGGTAGAAAGCCTCAGACCAGGACCTGGTGCTTTTACTTCAAGTCTGTTGAATCACTAGGGGCTCCTCGTGGCCTCTCCCTTGCACAGCAATCAGAGATCCCTCAAAGCCCAAACTGGACTCATAGTCCAGTTCAAAGTGTTCTCCCCTGGGACTCCAGTGACCTCACGATCCAAGGTGATGTCCTCAGAGTGATCTCATACCTAGTATCTCCTCACTAGCCTTCCGCTGACTGCCTCCCCTCACCCACTCTGCCTTAGTCTTTCTTTTTAAACAGGCACTCATCTCAGGCCCTTTGTATAGTTTCATCTCCTCCCAGCATCACCCCACCTTCTCCCCCTCCTTCTCCCGCCTCATACATTCTCAGGAGGTCTCCCTGGCTCCACTCAGTCAGCCCCTGCTGTGTATCTTGCCTGCACCTTCCTTTCCGTAGCACACCCCATATCCTGACACACTACCTTGAGTTCTATGTCTTGGTCATTGTGTATTGGCTCAACTACCCACTGGCTGGAATAGACTAGCTTGCTCACAGAAGGGGCCTCCAGGAGTGAGTGGGACTGACAGCACCTTCACTGTCTTATACCAGCATAGACTGCTAACATTTACCCAGAACCAACTGGATAGAGGGACTTGTTTGTGCCACCTCAGCAGCATCTCAGGGTGCCCCCGAGAGGAAGCTGCTACATTATTCCCATTCTACAGATGGCAAAACTGTTTCCAGAGCTGAAGAGGTCAGTCCAGGCCCTGTGAACTGGCCAGAAGCAGAAACCTGAGACCCAGACTCAAAAACCCCTAACAGGCTCCACAGCTCTAGTCAGTCTGAAACCCCAATGACTCATGTCCTGTGGCCTAAAATGTCAGCCCAGGTCGACGGCTGGAAATAGACAGCTCTTCCATTTCAGCCACAGACGTCAGTGAGCAAAGCCAAACCAGGCCTCAGTGAGGGCTAAGAGGCTGAATGTGAGACCCAGACCACGACCAGAGCCACAGCAGAAGCAGCAACGGCTTCCGGGGTGGGCAGCAAGCGCCAGGCAGCCCTTGGCCATCTGCAGCTCAGGTTTACGGGCATTAAACCCCAGCAGCCTCGGACAGTGCCCACACCTACTGAGCACCCACTGCGCACCATGAGCCATGCCTGAAGTCATGTGACCTGCCACTGGAGTCCTTCTGTAATGGTGGAAGTACACAGTGTCCCCAAACAGGACTCATTTTTACACCTCCCTGTTCAAATCCCAGCTTAGCCTCTGACTGACTGTTGACTATCAGGGAGTTACTGGATCTCTAGAGCCTCAGTTTCCCCACTTGTGTAATAATAATAATAATAATAATAATAATAATAATAATAATAATATATCCACCTTTAAGGTTGCTGTGAGCTTTGGTGGCCTCATATGGAGTTCTTGTGTGTCCCTTCATGACTATTACCGATGTCACCAGGGAGAGACCATAGGCCACAGAGGGGTACAGTTAAGCAAACACTCTGCAAGAATGCCTGGGAGGCAGACAGCCAAGCCAGCAGTATTTAGACATTTTTTCCATCAAAAAAAAAAAAAAAAAACCCTCTGCTGGTGGAACGGGATGTGGACAGATGAAGCACGGCCACCACAGTGGCAACTGGGCGACTCGCCTCCATTCCTCCATAGACAGTGAGGCCCCCAGACACAACCCTGCTAGGAGCAGCCTGTGGGGCAGAGACTCCAGGTCAGACACAGCCTATATCACTGGCTGCCTCAGTCTCCCTGCCAAGTGCTGTGCTCTTACTGTGGGGGCTCCCACCCTGCAGCAACCATCGAAGGTCTCTGTGTGCATGCTGCTTCCTGACTATACTCTAATCAAGCTGAGAGAGCCACAGAGTGCCATCTCCAGGCCTCAGCACAGGCTGGAATCGTCAGGGACACAGATAGGAGATGAGGGTGATCTCGTCCCTTCCCAAGCGCATCTGGACATGGCTGCTCCCCAAAGCCCTGCCCCTTATCCCAACCAGTACTGCTAACTCCAGCCACAGACAGGGAAACAGAGGCTCAGAGCCTAAAGTCACCCTGCCAGCAAGGGCTAGAGCCTCACTAAAGGCAAAGGCCTCCTCCTTCCAAAGCCCTGGGGTTCCTTGGTGCCACACTGTGCTGAAAGCTTAAGCCCTGTGTGGGCTCTGCCACTGGATGCCAAGTCACCTCAACCCTGGTGGCCTCAGTGTTCCCAGTAGTTAAAATGGGACAAGGGGTACCTGACTTCACATACTGACTCTGACATGTCCAAGTTTGCAGGGGTGGCAAACAAGACACCAAACCTCACACGTTTCCGTTTCCCCACTGCAAATGGAGGCAGTACTGAGATCAACTCACAGGGGCCAGCGTGAGGATGGGGTGAGCTACCCACAAAACCCACATGGTTCATACCAAGGGATCTTTGTGAGGGCTCAGTAGAGTGGTACTGGTGACAGCTTCCAGCTGGATGCCCAGTGGCAGGCCCATGGGCCCTAAGAGGGTCTGTCTGCTTAGCTTATCTCCACAAGATTAAGTGACTCCAAACAGCCCCAGCAGAGGAAGCCACCAGCTCGGGTTACTAATGACACATAATAGAAACTCAATCTCCTCCCACTTCCCAGCTGATGCAGGGTGGGCCCAGAAGTGGGGGTAGAGGGGCTCACCCCCAGAGCTGTGTGCAAGACCAGGCTGTAGATAGGAAGCTATGGACGACAGCCCACAAATGGCCGCCCCTCTGCAGAGATCTGCTTCAGCCACCCTTGACCCAGGCCTAAGGAAGACTTGAGCAACCTTGAGAATAACTCAGGAGTGAAACCCATGCTGAGGCTAAAGGGCACCGGGAACATCTGAGAACAAACTACTGCCCAAGCAGGAGGAACTGGTTAATTTATCAAGGCTGATGACAGGAGAGGGCATAAGCCATTAGACGCCATGCTTACCAACTGGGCTGTTTGTTTTTGCAGTACTGGGGATGCTGGACAAGAGCTCTTCCACTGAGCTAAATCCCCAACTCTCTTCTCATCTTTTTTACTTTTGAGATAGAAAGCAAGTTGCCAAGGCTGGCCTCGAACTCACTGTGCGGCCCCAGCAGGCAGGTCTTGAACTTTTGATCCTCCTGCCTCAGCCTCCTGAGAGGCAGGGATGACAGGCCCATGCCTCCATATCAACCAGGAAAGCATTTTAAAGACATGAGCAGCTGCCCCCACCTCCATCCCAGGTCAGTGAGCACACACAAGTGTGAGCAACCAGGACTGACCTGGTTGGTGGGCAATTGTGAAGCCCTGTTTAGAATCCCACATAAGATAGTAAAGTATAGACTGGGCTCTGAGATTGGATCCTACTAGAGAAAGATGCCAAGGGGAAACAGAGCCTTTGAATGCAGAAGTCCTCCCTGTGATCCTCCTCTCAGCTGCCCATAAGTCCTCCTTCTCAGCTGCTCATCAATCCTCCCTTGTCCTGCTCCCCTCAGGGGCTCATCAATCCTCCCCTATTTCCCTGGATTTGTTCGCCATGACTGCTCTTGACGGTGCTAAGGGAGCTAGGGAGGCTGCCCCACCTTCTATGGCATCAAACAGCACCCTTGGCCTCTATCCACAAGATACCAGTAGTACCAGTCCCCACCCCACCCCCAGTTAAGACAACCAAAAATATCTCCAGACAGACTGTCAAGCATCCCCAAGAGGGCAAGATTGGCCCCTCAGAGTTCAGAATTCAGTCTGGGGTTCCCAGCAATGAGCTCATGCAGATTCCCTGCTCTCTGTCTGTCTGTCCTTTTTTGATAAAGTAACTCCATGTAGCCCAGGCTGGCCTCTAACTTGCTATGTACCCGAGTGAAGTCCTTATCCTCCTGTCTTACCTCCTGAGCACTGAGATCATGGGGGGGCCAGGGGGTGGGGGCGGCAGGGAGGGGGTATTTCATACCTGGTTTGTACAGTGGATGGAACCCAGGGTTACCCACATGCTAGACAATCCAGCTGAGCCGCCTTTCCAGGACTCATTTCTACTACTGATTTATTTATGTGTATGAGTGATTTGCCAGCATTGTGTCTGTGCACATCTGTGCAGTGTCCAGGGAGGCCAGAAGAGGGCTCGGATCCTCTAGAACTGGAGTTTCAGATGGTAGTGAGCCTCCATGTGAGACTTCTATGAGAGCAGCCAGTGCTCTGAACTACCGAGTCATCATCTCTGGAGCCCCTAATTTCCGGTACTCTGCTGGCTTTCAAGAACCCAGAAGAAGGGCACACCGGGCTCTGATGTCCCTTCTATGAGCACAGATGCTTTCCAGTACAACACAGAGAACTGACAGGGGAGCAGTTAATCCCCTCATGAAAGAAATGGCATCCATGCTCCAGGGAGATCCACAACCACCACCTCACTGATCACAGCGAGAGTCACAAGGGTCGAGACAGGGATGCAATCCAAGCAGACAGACAGAAAGGACACTAGGCTGCACTGTACATACATGCACACACATAGAATATTACACATCCTTTACCACTCAGGACATCATGATTGAACATGGAAGATACTGAACTAAATAAAGGTACTCGATGCATGATCTCACTAATAGGGGTGAGATATATATATATAAGGCAGGAGAGGGATGGTGGTGACCAGAGGAATGAGTTAGGATGTAGAAATGGGGAGACATTAGTCAAAGGGCCCATAGGCTGACAACAGCCATGTAGAGACCCAATGGGAAGCAGGAAGAGCACCCCTTGCCACTGCTTAGCTCCCCGCTGCAGTCTCTGAGAGTGGCTTCCTGAGAAAAGGAAGTCCTAGCTAGCAGTGGCTGAGCAGAAGTGAGTGAGGGCCTGGAGGAATTGTGATGAGGAAGTATGGATGGTGGCCTGTCCCCCTCTCTGCAGATGAGGAGGCCACAGCCGCAGGAGCCTGTGGTTTGCACATTCCCAGGCTTCCCACAGAGGAGGCCACAGTAAGAGTGTCCACGTAACTGCAGTCAGAGGGCCGATCCTAAGCCATGGTCCCAGACACCTGTGCTGGCCTTTGTCTAGTAACTGAACAGAACAAAGAAAACGGTGGGGTGATGGCCAGGAGGCAGCAGTGAGGCCCCTGTCACCCACAAGAAGCAAGTGGGTAGAGAGAGTTCCACCATGCCATACCTAGAAAGACCTAAACTGCCTTGTGCCACCACCTTCTGGTCCAGGAGAGGAGCAAAGATCAAGGTCACAATGAGTGCAGCCCAATGAGGGGCTGAGACTCTGCCTACCCATCTGGCACAAGCCAGACTGACTAACTGCCGGCCCCTGCTGTGGAACTTGCCATGCACTCTCAAACTGCCTCGCCCACCGACCCTGCTCTTTACACACGCTGATTGATCCTTCTGCCCAGAACACCCTCCCCTGACCCCTTCTTAGATCCTCCTGAGCTCTGCTTTGTCTGCCATAGTACCATGCTCTGCCCCACACCAACATAGACCTAAGTCCAAAGCTCCCCAGGCCAGATGTCCCCAAACCCAGGGCCCTATGCATCTGTGTTCCGATATCCAAACTGCTGCTAGGGGTGTTGAATGAACACGTGACTGCAGCTATCTACCCATATGCCTGACCCCGCTCCCATGACCCTAGGGAGTGGGCATTGTAGCATAGCCACATTAATGTCCTGGCACCAGGGAAGCTTTCAGGACCCCATGGGCTGCAGACGTCAAAATATAAATAAGCAGGACATGGTGGCACATACCTGTAAACCTGGTGTTTGGGGGGCAGAGGCAGGAAGACAGCTGAGAGTTCCAGGCCAACCTGGGCTACAGAATGAAACCCTGTCAAAAAAAAAAAAAAAAAACAGATGCCAACAGTTCTCCTCTCTTCAGGTTCTTTGGGGGCATTCTGCACATTCTAATATATTTGTATCTTACTTTTGTGGTTTAAAAAAAAAGGAAAAATAAACCAATAAATGATGGTTTCATGTATCATGAGAGTTTGTTTCCCAGTGATCCGAGGGCACCTAGGACTGGGAAGGTCTCCTGTGCTCCAGATGTTGCACACGGACTTCCGAGGGCAGTGATGCTGACAGAGAGGGATGCTGGGAGAGGCCAAGGAGCAGAGTGTTTCCTGAAGCTGCATTTTAGAAGCTTGGTAAAATCCTGTACGGCAAACATCTCAAGTATTTGCAAGCATTCAGAAGGGGAAAATAACATTTCCCAAAACTTTCCTTTCTGGGCATTCTAAACTCAGTAGCCAAGGTTCCGGAAAACCCCGAACACTGTGATGATTCCCTGGTAAGTTCTTCTGTTCCCAGAGCCCTGAAAGTATCACGGTTAATGTGTCTCCTCAGTCCTACCAAGGAAGAGAGGGCGAGTGAGCTAGAGAGGGCAAGCAAGCTGTGCAGGACACGCAGATCTGTCTCAGTCAACAAAAGGTTTGAAAACACTCCAAAGAGCCCTTCGAGGTGGCCACCCCAACTGAGGTTCCCACGCTGTTCTGAGGGTTCCCCCCCTCTGGTGTACAATGGGTTCCGGCTTCACTCTTGTCAAGTTTGGGGGAAAAGGAAAACAAAGCTATGGAAGACAGCAGCAAGGAGCCCAGGAGCCCCAGGGAAGCATGTTTCCTGAAAGACCAATAAGCTCTGCGCTGGTTTTGTGCTCACCCAGAAGACAGAATCAACTGTGCGGGCTACAGTCCCAGCTCAGGACTCCAGGCTGTCCTCTCCGACCCAAGCTGCCCACCTCACCCATGCTTCCTCCTCCCACAGTCTCTGTTAGCCAGGCGAAAGGCACAGACCGCTGAGCGGAAGAGCCGCAGACTCCTGGCGCCTACACTCACCCACAGGTACCGCAGCAGCTTCAGCAGGCTAGGGCAGTAGTAGTAGTCCATCTCCAGCAGGCTATGGGCCCCTGGCAGTGCGCTGCTACCACCCTGAGGGGGTGGCTCCTCCCTCCCCACTCCTCTCACCACCCCCAGAGTCAAGTTCAGGGTGGCATGAATCTTTCAGAAGCCAGGGCTCACAGCCAGACAGCTGGACAGCCCTGTGAGCAGCCACCACCTCTGGGGTAAAGCTGCAGCCTGGTCCCCAGAGCTGGGTGCCAGCATCCCCCCTCAGGGGGAGGGGGAAAGGAGGCGGGGCCAGGCTGCTCCTCCCCCACCTCTGCTCATGTGGTCCAGGGAAACCTAAGAAAGAGCAGGGGCTAGGGGTGTGCTGGGGACAGTGTGCACAGCTGAAGGAGTGCGGGCTCTCCGTGTGACAGTGAGTGTGGGTGAGCGTGCTAGGCAAGTGTGTGGGAGGAAGAGTGTGTGTGTGGATATGAATGCATGGTGCTGACAACTGTGGAGTGTGTGCCTGTGTGCGTGTGGTAAGAATGTGCCTGTACCTACAAGCATGTGTCTGTATGTGGAAGAAGGATAAGGACACTCGAGTGTGCATGTGTGCATGTATGTGTGTATATGTGTGCATGTGATATATGTGTGTGTGTTCGTGCATACACTTGTGGCACACAAGTCTGCATAGTTCCTCTTCTCCCAAACCTTCAGGGAAGGAAGAAACAGAGTTGAGCACAGGCTCCCAGGGCACAGGCTCCCAGGGCCCTCCTGATACCTGTGCACCCTCAGTTTTCCCCATTTTACAGAAAGGGAAACCAAGGCCCAGAGCAAGCTAGGACCTTGCCAACATCATAGTATGTAATTGAGGTACAGCTGGCACCCGGGCCTCCCGGGCACATGTCCTGGGCTCTGCCCACCCCTGTGGGTAGCCTGGGCAGAGTAGGGAAGACACTGTGGAAGGTCTTCCTGCCTCTAGAGCCACCATCTGTGGCTGTGGGTGGTGGTGGTGAGGGAAACCATTTCCATTCTGCAGATTAAGGATGCAAAGCAACCCAGATGACCTCTCCTGGATAATTCTACAAAGGGGCTGGCCTAGTACTCTTCTCTGAGCCTCAGTTTTACCTTCTGAAAAATGGGAAGAGTCGTGCCCACATTTCAGGGTTTGAAGAGCTAATGAGGCAAGCAGAGAACAGAACACTGAGCGTGATCTCACAATGGCAACACAAGGCTGTGACCACTGTCCGAGTGAGAATCGGAGGCTTAGAGATAGTGTCCCAAGATGACTGCTTATTCAGTGGGAGCTGGGATTCAAAGCAATGACCCCTATTCAGTGCCACCTTCCAGAGACTGGCATCCCGCAGGAGCTCAATAAAGAAGAGCCCAGCTTTCAGGAGGGCCCAGGTCCTGGTTCTGAGAGAGGAAAATGAGGTGAGAGACAGGGCAGAAGCAGAAGGTGGGTCCCTGGCTGACTGGTGCCTGACATACCACCCAACTGATGGGAGAGGCAGAGCAGCTAAGGGGAAACCCCTCACCAGGGAGGCTGGGCTTAGCTGCTAGGGTCCCTCACCCAGTTCATCTGCTCTCTGCTCTCTGGGCCCCTCACCCAGTAAGCCCAGGCCTTAGCTGCCCACAGTTAGTCCAGGGCTGGGCAACCTCAGGGATGGCCAGTTTAGTTGAAGGCCAGGTCCACTCCCAGACTGACTGACAGAACTCTGAAGACAGCCTTGCTACCTAACTAACAGAAGGAAAGCCAGGCAGGGCTCTCTGACTAATTGACTGATTTATAACATAATGGAAAGCTGGGCCTGAGGGAACCAGTGAATGACAAGACCTGGAAGCTACATTCATTCATGGCTGCTTGGCTGCTGTTCACTAACTAACTGCACTGACAACAGCTGGAGAGCTGGGCCCAGCTCATCAACGGGCTGACCAAATAACCAACTGGTGGAAGTTCAAGACCATGCCCTGCCCTCAGACTGACTGAATTAATGAATAAACAAACAGTGGCAGGCTGGGCTCTACTCATTCACTGACTGACAGGACTCCAAGAACTGACAACTGACTGACTGACTGACTGACTGACTGACTGACTGTCAGAATAATGGAAGGCTAACAGAGTGTGGAGGAGCAGGGGACTTCCGGGCTGACTGCAGACTTCAGGACTGCACAGAGGCGGAGTCAGCAGACAGATCCTGCTGCCTCTAGGCTCCTAGCTGAGGGGCAGAGTGGACTGAAGGCTGCTGGGAGGGAAGGAAGGGTGAGACAGGCAGGAGGTGAGGGGGCAGGGATATGACAGGACTAGGAGGTGGGGGTGGGGAGTAAGAGACACGGGGATATGGGATGACAGGGGCCATGATGGAGAGCCACATGGACAGGAAAGAGAAGAACCCCAAAGGCAGATGGCCCCACCAGACAGCCAGGGACATCGTGAACAGGGCCCAGCTGGGGAGGGTGAACAGGAGGCATGGGGGTGGAGCCTTGATGACAGTGACAGGCCCAGGAGGGGGGGGTATAAAAAAGAAACTACCACAGCCAGACTTGGCAAGTTCATGGTGCAGGTGGAATTCACTGAGGATGGCAGATGCACAGGGGTCCCAACCCAGAGTTCTCAGAAGCAGCTTCTGTCCACTGCCCCACCCCGCCACCCTGAGACTACACTGAGGTGGGAGGCTGAAGAGGTGAGACCCATGGAACTCCTCCACCAGCCAGGAAACCTGCCTATGTAGACCAGATAAGCCACTTATGTGAGTGTCCCTCACATACTGTCCCGTTTCCTATCTTCCCTGGGAGAAATCCCACAAACATGCTCCCACCGCAAAGTCCTATCTACCTCTCACCACGAGACTCTGTCTGCTGCATGGGCTGGATGGTGACCTTCAAAACTATGCTTCCACCTGGAAATTGTGGCAATGTTTGAAGCCAGTCTGCCATGCAGACGGTATAAGCAACCAACACGAGATCATTCTGGATCACGGGGGTGGGAGTGGGGGAGTGCCTTACTACTGATGGCACCCTCAGAAGGTGACAGTCATGAGGGACTCACTTCTCAGACTCTGAAAGGGCTGTCGGGAATGTTGAACCTTTCTGCCCCTCCTGTCATATGAGGATGTCCAGAGGCACCACCATGAGGAAGAATAGGCCCTCTCCGGACATGGAACCTCTAGCTCCTTGACCTTGTGTTTCCAGCAGTCAGGAATAAATGATATCATCTATCAGCCCCTTAGTCTGGTGCCTTGCTGTGACAGCCCCAAGGCACAGTCACCAAGGAGTCTGTGCATTCACTGCCGAGATATAAACCCAGAGGGAAAAGCCAGGCAGACTATGGAGGGCGTGTGGTTACAAACCAAGGAAAACCCACAGCCTCTAGGAACTGGAAAAACAGCATAGTGTCTCCCCAACACTGTTTGAAGGGAGGTAATCCAGGTGACACCAAGACATCTGACTCTGGCCTCTCAAGCTATACGAAGAGACAATACAATGTATGGTGACCCTCAGGGCCCCAGCTAACCTTTTCCCTTCACCTGGTGCTTTCCGCCTGGCTGGCTCCACTCATGCCTGAGGTCTAGCTACTGCCTAACCACTTTGTCCTGTAGTCTGCAGCCCAGACTCAAGGCAGACCCAGCCACAGAGTCCTGGGCTCCTCATGGGGCAATCAGGCAACGCTTCCAGCAGGCCAGCACCCTCTGGCTCATCCTGAGGCCCCTTCCTGGCCACTGTAGGTCTGGAGAAGCCCTCAGATATGACTCAACTCCAAAACTAACCTGATGCTTCCAGAGCAGTGATTCTCAACCTTCCTAATGCTGTGACCCTTTAATACAGTTCCTGCTGTTGAGGTGACCTCCAACCACAAAATTACTTTTGTTGCTACTTCATAACTGTAATTTTGATACTGATATGAATCGTAGTATAAGTATCTGATATGTAGGATATCTGATATGCAACCCCTGTAAAAGTGTCTTTTGACCCCTGTACTAGGCTGGTTTTGTGTGTCAACCTGACACAAGCTAGAGTCATCATTTGAGGAAGGAGCCTCCGTTGAGGAAATGACTCAATGAGATCCAGCTGTAGGGCATTTTCTTAATTAGTGATCAGTGGGGGAGGGCTCAGCCCATTGTGGGTGGGGCTATCCCTGGGCTGGTGGTCCTGGATTCTATAAGAAAGCAGGCTGAGCAAGCCATGAGGAGCAAGCCAGTAAGCAGCACCCTTCCATGACCTCTGCATCCGCTCCTGCCTCCAGGTTCCTGCCCTGCTTGAGTGAGTGACTGTCCTGACTTCCTTTGATGAACAGTGATGTGAAAATGTAAGCTGAATAAACCCTTTCCTCCCCAAGTTGCTTTTTGGTCATGGTGTTTTGTTGCAACGATAGAAAACCTGACTGAGACAACCCCCAAAGGGGTCCAGCCCCACAGGTTGAGAACTGCTGCTCTAAGGGGTCAACACCAGGGTTCCCAAAGGTGAACCCAGGTCACTGCTGTACCACCTTTTCTTTGGGTGCTGTTTTAGGCCAGGCCAAGGCGTGCATCTGTGACCTCCATTTAAGTATCAGCAGGCATGCAAACCACATGGCAGATTACAGCTTCCTTAAAATGTGGCTGGACCTACAAGTCACATTCCTGTGCAGGGACAGGGCAGGTGCTGCCTGGGGACTGACTTGGTGACATCTCTCCCACTCCCTACAGCCCAGGCATCACCCACTCAGCACTCCCCCTGGGGTCCTACTGGATGCTGTCCACTACTGTGCGCAGGGCCCTGCATTAGAAACAGACCTGAGGGGCTGGAGAAATAGCACAGTGGTTCAGAGCACTGACTGCTCTTCCAGTGTACCCAGGTTCAATTACCAGCACCTACATGGCAGCTCACAGCTGTCTGTAATTCCAGTTCCAGGGGACTGGACAACCATGGCAACACACCAATGTAAATAAATAAAATAAATAAATTTAAAAGAAAGAAAGAAACTAAGAGGCCTGAGATGTTACCCACTTCAAGTCAAGGGTGTGGTATCTCCAAAATGTGTCAAGTCAGCAACAGTATTTCCAAACCCACAAGGCTCTCATTGTGGGCTGGCCAGTGCCCCCTCTCACCCAGTACACATTCTTTTCAGAAATAAAAACAGATTTTCCCCCCTTTTCAGTAGAAAGGAATCACTGTGAAAATACACATGGCTAGCACCAGCACGGAGGGTCACAGAGCAGCATCTTGACCCTGGTGCAGCCCTGATGCCAGGCTCAAGCACCAGAAACTGCCCCAGTCACGGGGAAATGCAGCAGAACGGCAAGCGTGTCACAGTCAGTAAGCTTTGTGGACAGAGTCAACAGGGCCATGGAAAGCCTGGTCTTAGAGGCTGAGAACAAAGTAGACAGGCAAAAAATAAAGTTAAAAAATAAAAAAAGCTAAAAGACACTTGATGTAAAGTCTGGGCTGGATTCCAGGGACCCACATGGAGGAAGGAGAGAACTGAGACCACCACAATCCACGATCCTCACAACTCTCTCTCTCTCTCTCTCTCTCTCTCTCTCTCTCTCTCTCTCTCTCTCTCTCTCTCTCAATGAATGTTAAAAAACAAAAATGCAATGTGTTGGTTAGAGCCCCTCCACTCTGCCCTCTGGTGGATACTGGTTAAAGTTAATCTGGTAAGAAGGCTGAGGTGGAGAACAGAAAACTCATCCAGGAAGCACCCCCAGCACCACATCCTCCTGTAAGGCACAGGGCCCTTCCAGTGGGTCTGAGCCCCAGCTGAGGCACATACATGCCCACAGTCTTGGCTCTTTCCAAACTACCTCACTTCCCATTGCCTTGACTTCCCCAGGCCTGGGTCCTGATGGAAACTTGTCACCACAGTGTACGGGTCCAAGCCTTCTTAAATTCCTGCCCTGGCTGGGTCTGGCCTCCTGCTAGCTCTTGATGCACAGTCCCAAGGGACAGGGCTTGCAAAACTATATTTGGGAACCCTGAGGTAGCCAGGGTGGCTCAAGGGAGTCCCTGCCCAGTGATAATGAGCTGGAATCTGTCTACAGAAATCTACCCACCCACCACATTCAAATGCCCCACACTCTTTGACCCCCAAGGGCCTCCCACTGTGGCAATCCATACTGATCATTCTCCTGACTCTAGTCAGGACGTAACTCTTCCGATGACCTTCCTTCCCATCCCACCTGGTTCCTTCAACTTGCCTGTCAAGACCCGGCAGAAGCCATAGTGCCTTTGGCTCCCTCACAACCAAGCCATGGAAGGACCCAACCAGTCTCCATCCGTGGGGTGGGAGACCTGTGTGTGTCCCCTCTTTGGCTCTTGATCCAGACTCTCCCTCATTTGTTCACTAAACAAATATGTATGGGGCCTGAGCCCCAGAGGCTGGCCATTCCGGTTTGAGGGGAGGAAGAGGTAACAAGCAGATAGGAAATCTACAGCCGCATAAACAATAAGTGTGGATGGAGTGAGGGTTGTGGAGAGATTAAAACCACGAACTGGCCTTTGCTTTGAAAAATGGCTCCCAGGTGTTAGTGGGTTTGAACACCTGGTCCCTCCAGGTGCTCTTGAGCTTGAATACTAGGTTCCCCAGATGATGGCGCTGTTCTACAAGGTCGTGGGACCTTTGGCATGTGGGTTCAGCTGGCCAGCAGGCCTTGAAGGTCACATCTGCCTCTAGCTCCAATATTTCCTGTCTATGGCTGTGAAGTAAAGAGCCCTAGCCAATGGCTCCGACTGCCATGGATGGGGCCACTCTGACCACCAAGCCTTTTCTCTCAGAAGTCATGAGCTAAAACAAACCTTTCTTCCAGACTATAGTTGTTGCTGACAGGTATTTTGCTCACAGCAACAATAAGTCAGTATTAACAAATAACACAAATGGGCTGACAAAACATAATGGGGGTGACGGTGTGACCCCTAATGTGGAAACCACCCATGAGTCCATCAGTCTATAAATGGCGGGATAAATGAGACGTTTATATAACACAATATTATTCAGCCATAAGAAATGAACAAAGTACTTGTTCATGACATTGCATGCAGAAAACTCGAAAGCATTCCTAGTGGGGAAAGCCAATCCCAAAAGATTCTGTTAGGCCATCCCATCTGTGTGGGCTTTGGGGTACAGGCAGGTGTGTGTGTGTGTGTGTGTGTGTGTGTGTGTCTCATCAGATACGCAGCTGAACCAGGGTTAGCAAATACTTGACACTAGGTTTTCTGCCTTCCCTGACCCATGCAGACATCACTAATGGATTATAGCATCATCTCCCATGGCTCAGTATGTATGGTCCCCAAGTCCTTAGGCATGGCTCATCAACTGGAGTTGACTCTTGGGATAAATCTGTTTTCCACCCTGGCTCAACAGGAAACAGGAGCTGGAATCAGCAATCTTCCACAACATTTTGAGGTCTCATCTCAAGCTCTCCACAAAACACTGCCAAACAGCGTTAGGAGGTGTAGAAGGGGAGGCACCCAGGTACAGCCACTAAAAGCCATGTCCTGCACATATGCAGCCCGACTCCCCAGCAATGTGACAGCTCAGGCGTACAATGACCGCCACCCACCAAGAGGTAAGAAGAGGAATACATCAAGATCAGGAATTGCCCCAAAGTGGAACAGACCAAAATGCAGGTTCCCAACAGAGCAGAACATAGGACAGAAGGCAGGGGACAAGCCCTCACTGTGGCCACTACAGCGTGTCTGCAGACTCACAACCCGGCACTACCTTGGGGTGTGCTGGAGGTGGGGTTCACTACAGGAAACGCTCTTGTGTTTGTTAGCAATGAGCAGGCCTACAGCTACACTGTACATCTGCAGAGCAGCTAGGCCAGGACTGGACACTAGTTAGAAGTTGTTTGCACAACCAGTAAGGAATCCTGGCCCTGTGGGCTAAGATGAAATGGAGGCACTGGAGAGATAGCTCAGTGGTGTTTATTGCTATTGCAAAGGACTAGAGTTTGGGTCCCGGCACCCAAGTGAGGCAGCTCACAACTGCATGGAACTCCAGTTCAAGAAGGCTTTGGTGGCCTCTTCAGGCACTGCACTCATGTGCAAATACCCCGCCCCCATACACATATTTTTAAAAATATAAATCACTTTTCTTAAAGAATGGGATGTAGTAGGCCTGGCATCCTGGATCACCGGTGTCAGAGTACACCCTCTACCACCCTTCCACTGCCTCTCACGTGTAATCTGGCATGGAAGTTTCCAGGCAGGATAGTGAGGATGATTTTGATGAGCAAGTCTCTCTACAACCACGCCCCTTCTTCTGACTCGCCATCAGCTCCACACTGATTAGGTGGACACCCCATGCTGGTCATGTAATGTCACCCATGAAAGACACCCACATGCCTGGACCTCCTCCCATCAGAGGCCATCGTGCCTGCAACCTGTCTCTGCCCACCAGGGAGGCGTGCCCAAGTGTTCAAGGCCCTAACAGGGCAGCTTGCTGAGCAGAGCAGGTGCACCTAGATTCCTGAGAACAGGTGGCCACTGGCTCTGGGCCCCTGAGAGCCCACAAAGCCCTGGGGGCATTGCTCGTGGTGAAACATGAGGAGCCCAGTCACCTCCCTGCTACAGGGGAGTGGACTACAGGCCAAGGCTCACCCAGACTTCACTGCTTCTACACTGTGTGTCCTTGTGCCAGCCACCTCCCTTCCTTGAGCCTCAGGTTAGCATCTCTAAACTTGGGTTATCCCTGGAACCCTGGATTGAGAACTCCCTTAGAAAAGGGCCAGGTCGGCCGGGCAGTGGTGGCACACGCCTTTAATACCAGTGCTTGGGAGGCAGAGACAGGCAGATCTCTGTGAGCTGAAAGGCAGCCTGGTTTACTGAGGGAGTTCCAGGACAGCCTCCAAAAGCTACAAGAAACTGTCTCAAGAAAGAAAGAAAGAAAGAAAGAGAGAGAGAGAGAGAGAGAGGGAGAGGGAGGGGAGGGAGGGAGGGAGGGAGGGAGGGAAGATCCAGGTCACATGCTGAGCAACACTTGGGTTGACTTCTAGCTTCCACATGTGTGCCCCCACACCCACACACAGACACACTGAACTACTTAGCTACCTAGTGATGACTAGTCTTGGCTGCCAACTTGACTGCATCTAGAACTAACTAAAACCCAAGCAGCTGGGCACATCTGTGAGGGATTTTTCTTAATTAAATCATTTGAAGTGGGAAGAAAGGCCTACTTTAAATCCGATCTTTTGGGGTGGGAAGACACATCTTTAACCTGGGCCATACCTTCTGCTGCAGCCTGTCTATATAAGGACACAGAAAAAGGAGGCTTGCTCTCTTTGCTGCTTGCTCTCCTTTTTTTTTTGCTGGCAAGTCCATTCCTTCACTGGCATTAGAGTCTACTTCTTTGGGATTCCAGCATGTTAAAGACCAGCAAAGACATCCGGCCTCATGGACTGAACAACTACTGGATTCTTGGGCCTTCCATCAGAAGACAGCCATTGTTGGACAAGCTGGACCACAGCCTGAGAGCCATTCTAATGAATCCCATATGCATGCATGCATACATACACACACACACACACACACACACACACACACACACACACACACGTCTGAGAGATCCACTCTTTAAGTTCTGTTCCTCTGGAGAACCCTGACTAATACAACCCTTATCCTGCAATCAAGGGTCACTCTCTCCACACTTGGGCTCCAATGATGATATCTTATTCATCATTGTTATCACCATCATAATCTTCAAACCAAAGAAGTCCCAGGACCTTTGCCCCTGCCTGAAACTCTCCTCTGATTCTTCCACAGGCTCCACTGTTGGTCACTCCCTCAAAGCAGCCCTTGCTGACCACCTGACAAGAAGCAGCCCCCACACATCCCCCTACCCCTCCCACATCCCTCTACCCCCACCCCATCCTCACCCAGCTCCCTACTCCACAGCGCTCACTAACATCCAGAAGTCTCTTTTCTGAGCCTGGCTAATGATCAAGTATCTGGTTCCCACACTGGCACAAGCCTTAGAAGCACCACATCTGCCTGGTCCACTACTGTCACTCAACAGTCTAAAGAATGAAGGCTCCCAAACAGGTTCCGATGGGTGGATGAGTGGGTGGAAAAATAAACACAGCTATCATACTGAGTGTCTGACTACTTGTTCCTAGTCTAGAAATGAAAGCAAATTTGGAGTTTCACATAAATTAATAAGTCAGGCAGGATATATGTGTGGGATGGATGGTGGATGGCTGGACGGATGAGTGATGGACAGATGGATGGAGGGGTGGGTGGATGCATGCATATGTGAATGGGTGATCATTAGGAACAAGGATGAACACAAAACAGTGTTCCGAACAGTACAGAACCTCTGACACAGCTGGCAGCATGGGGTCACCTCTAGCAGACAAATCTTCGTGTGGCTAGTTCAATCCAGAAAGGAACTGTGATCAGCTCCAGTTGAAGTCGCTGTCCCTAGCCCTCTTCACCCAAGAGTGAAAAAGACAGGAGGCGGCCCATGCTGGTGGGTGCTGACCTCACAAGGCAGGGTGTGCTCAACCCGGCTACCACTGGTGTCCACCCCTCATGTCCCTACGCCCAGTGTGCCTAGTGCATCACCCTGGCTCACTCACTCAGGCATAGCAGGTTACTGCAGGCTCCTGACTGCCTGTCCCTGCAATCCAGCCTGGCCTCACCTCTTTGAGGCCTGCTCCCACAGCAGACTGGCCCTTAAAAGTTGACTAAATCCCCAGACATGCCCCAGTACCCCCTGTACTACAGACCCCAAGAAGGGAGTTTCTGAGCTTTGAAATCACACAGTGGACACATGAGGAAATGAGCACATGGCTAAATAAGCCAGGAAGTGCTGGCTCGTGTTTGGTCATGAGGAGGCCATTCTTGGACTTTCCAGAGGTCCATGCCACTGTGGGAACCCTATAAGTGCTGACTTATGACCTCACGGTCACAGGAGGGGCTGCTGGGTAAACTGTGCCCTAGGCCAGGGTCCACACTGAGTCATCATGCTCTATAACCCCTAGGAGACCATAAGCCATGGGCAGAAGGGTGCCCCACCTGTGGGAGGGTTCACCACAGGACAAGGAAAAGACATTCCCCACCCAGGCCTCAACTGAACTCCTAAGGCTGGGGACATTTTCCTTCAGCAGTAGGACAGCTTGCAGGAATAGACAACAGCAGTGACAGCAGCAAGCAGCTGTTCTGCAGCTGGCTGTGCCAGCACCCATTGTGGGTAGAGCAGAGTGGCCTGCCTCCCTCCACCCTACCGGGCAGCCAGTAGGAAGTCCCATGACTGGCAGCAGTGGGAGTGGCCACACAGATTCACTGACTCAATGAGCCCTGGGGATCCCAGGCTGCTTAAGAGTGAGACACACAGAACAACCCACAGACAACCTTGGCTGAGCCCCAAGCTGAGTCCCAGGACTCTGAAGGGGCTATGATGACAGGGAGGTGGCAGGAGCTGGAGAGGGAGCAAGGTGAGTACTGACAGCCTGCCCAGCACAGTCTTGGGGGAAGAGTGGTTCAAGTCCCAGGCAACACATGTGGGCCCTTGTTGTAGCTCTCCTTAATGCTGTGTGGCCTGAGGCAGGTGACTGAGCTCCTCTGAGCCTTGCTTTTCTTTTCAGCAGGATGGAGTTTATTTACCCTGAAACAATCGAGATATGTGAACCCAGATGAATAAGCAACAGTGTGAAGTTATGAACAAATGAGGACAAACAGCCAATGTACATGAGAGTCCCCCGACCATCTCAGGTGACAGTTGTGTAACTGTCACCTGGAAGGCCATCCTAATCAAGTTGAATGCTCTCTGTGGGCCTCAGTTTCTCCACTTCTTCAGGATGAAGAAAGGGAGGAGGAGGAGAGGAGAGGACAGCGAGGGAGGAGGAAAGGGACCTCCAAGCCTAAGAACTAATGAGAAGTTATCATTTGCTCTGAGACCAGACCAGCTCTGCCCCAACAGAACTCCAAACTGAGTCCCCAGAGACCAAGGCAGCTGAGCTGGTCTTTCACTTCAGATGCTCCAGGTCTGTGTGTCCATCACAGGCTGTGGGAGGAGTCAAGAAGGGGTGGGCACTGCTGCCCCCTTGTGGTTGCTTCCTAACACTGCAGGCATGAGACCAAAGAGAGCCCAGTCCTGCAGGTTGGGTCCGGCCTGCAAGCGAGGAAGTCCCAGAGGCCTCACTCAGGCCAGGCACAGGGGCCCCAGAGCCAGATAGAGGAGGCAAGGCAAGCCACCCAGGACTCCTGGGACAAAGGTTCCTCAATGACATAGAGGAAAGAGGAGGAGTCTGCAGCCAGGGAGGACTCCGGCAGGCCAGGAACTATAAATGCTTCCACACCTTTTCTCCCCATAACCTTTGCCTTCACCAGCACACACAGAAGTTCACACTAGATCAGATTAAGGGAGGCTGTGCCACCTGAGAGGGACTGGAGACAAGGGTATCTGAGGAGGAAGGTCAAGTGTCACACGCCTGTACAACTGCCAGAGGCACTCAGTGGATATCCCACCAGGCCCAAGACCAGCACCCTCTGACCATGTGACTCCACCCCACAATAACAGCAAATACCCCCATTTTATAGCTAAGGACACCAAGACTCTGAGAAGGGAAGTCTCTCCCTAGACCATAGTGGTGGAAGGGAATATGAGGTGGAACTCAAGCCACCCTGCTCAACAGCCACCCTGGGCCACGCCCACCAGGGACCTTCTGAGCAAGGAGAAAACTCAGTCCATTTACAGATAGCACAGACATCATCAAAATCACCAGAGCCGCCTGGGTGGCTCCCAGGGTCAAGGGCTTCCCAAGAAGCATGGTCCTTTTCTCTAGTCCTTCCTAAGCCAGCATGAAGCCCGAGAGAGGAAGGGACAGCCACAGAGACACAGCCAACAACCTGCAGCCAGGTGGTGCGGCGGCATGTCCACTGGGTACTCAGAACCAGGCAAAGCCCCTCTTGTGCCACCTCCTCGGAGCCTACACCAGCCATGTGAAGTGGGGGTTCTCATCTCCCCACTGTATGGACAGGAACAGAGGACACATGTGTATGGTGACCATGGTCTCCAAGTCTGGAATGGCTTTCTACAGCCTCCTAATGTCCCTCATGGGGTATATTTTTCTCTGGACTGACTCCCTCAGGATTCAACTACATCCTCAAACTGGCGCCAACAACAGGAGTCACTAACCCGGCTTTCCCCGCAGAGAAAAATCAAAAGGCACAGACACTAAACTCTCAAAAATCTCAAGGCTGTTGAAAAGACACGGTGCTGCAACTTGAACCCAAGACTCCCATCAACATCCATTGGCCAGCTGTTGAGTTACAGCACCACCTGGTGCCAAAAATCCAAAAGCTACAAGGGTTTCCCCAGCACAGAGGGTCTGGGAACCCAGTCCCCAGCCGGTCACCCATTCTCAGCCTGAACCCTCCACACATCCACAGAAATCTTCCAACACAGATGACACCCGCAAGTCCCTCTCCAGCCATGCAACTGCCACTCACCACAAAGGGACCGCTCCTCTTGTCCTTGCAAAAGCTGTGACTTCGCCTGGGGACAGAGGCAACAGGGGATACCTGTCGGAGAGGCTGCTGGCCGTCCTGCAGACATTCCCCCTGCTCCAGGTTCTGCAGAGACACCTGAGACAGAGAGCACAGGAAATGGATTTTAGTGAGAGCCCTTCACGTACAGGATAGGTATTATTCTGGGGATAAATACAAAACCACCAGAAACCCCCCACCGTCATGGTATCTAGGTATCAGGTCTTGGGCCCAAGTGGCCCAGCTTCACAGCTGCGGGACATCAAGCAATTCTTTAACCCCCCTGACCTCAACTGTAGGGGCAGAAACAAGAGTAAACAGAAAGAGGCACTGGCTCAGAACCTGCAAGACATAGTCTAGCCACCAGGGGGCAGTGTGCCTGGCTCATGTGCCTAGTCCACTGGGCCTCCAGCCTGCCAGCCCCACCATTGCCCACAGTGATCCTGTGGTCCTAGTTTGAACATTCTTCCTTGCACCCAAACACACCCTGGGAAACAACAGGAAGAAGGAAAAGCCCAAGGGTATGCAGTCTGAATCCTGCAGTGTTTTCCTCTCTGAGGAACCCATCACAACCTAGCAAACTCAGGAGTCCAGGAAGTTTTACACAAGCACACTCCACACAGATAAGCCAGGAGGCCCAGAGAGGGCAGGTACCTGGTTGCCAACACACAGCATCAGGAAGGGCAAGGCTAGCCCCTTTCCTCCCATCCCCCTGCTCGACTCCTTAGCCCCACCCTCTCCAGCTTGCCTTCCCTTCCTGGCTACTTTCTTGAATTCCTTCAACACCCTAACCCTGCACTGAGCCTTCTCTTCTGATACTGTGCCCTGTCTGCTGGGTTCATTTCCATGACCCCACCCCACCCCTGTGGCATTAGATAAATCCCACCCACATTTCACTCTGCCCTGTCGGTGTTGGGACCCAGTCTGGAAGGTCAATCAACACCCAACAAAAAGTATAAAATGTATTGAACTGAGGTGAGGAATGGCAAGGAATTCCCAGGCTGATACTTTTTTATCTTCAAACAGACCCTTTGTCCTGAAGTTGAAGGGCTCCTGTGGCAGCAGTGGACATGAACACAACTTCCTGAGGGAAACTGTGGGGTAGATTACACATCAGACTCTTTTGCTATTGTAAATATTAATTAACCATAAAATTAAGTAAATTCCTGTACACCAAAAACAAAAACAAAACAAAAGCAAACAAACCAAACTTCATACCCTGGTCCAAAACCAACTCAAACAAAGATCTTAATGGAGAAGCTGGAAGCAGAGAACTTAGAAGGAAGCAAGGACACCAATCTCCACAGCCTCGCACGACACAGAAAACACAGGAACAAAAGAGAAAAAGAGTGGCTAGAGAGAGAGCAAAGTGGTTAAGAGTACTGGCTGCTCTTCCAGAGGTCCTGAGTTCTATTCCCAGCACCCACATGGTGGCTCACAACCATCTGTAATGAGATCTGGCGGCCTCCTCTGGCCTGCAGGCATACATGCAGACAGAACACTGCACATAATAAATAAATAAATCTTAAAAGGCAAAAAAAAAAAAGAGAGAGAGCCGGGCGTTGGTGGCGAACGCCTTTAATCCCAGCACTCTGGAGGCAGAGGCAGGTGTATCTCTGTGAGTTCGAGACCAGCCTGGTCTACAAGAGCTAGTTCCAGGACAGCCTCCAAAGCCCCAGAGAAACCCTGTCTCGAAAAACCAAGAGAGAGAGAGAGAGAGAGAGAGAGAGAGAGAGAGAGAGAGAGAGAGAGAAAGACTTAGTCAAACTGGAAAATGCATGTACTTAAAGGACACCATGAAGAGAGTGAAGGATCCACTCACAGAAACGAAGAGAGATTCCTCAAATTATTTGTCTCGCACTCACACAACATATAAAGAGCAATGGCAACTCAACAACAAGGAAACAAGTCAACAGAAAATGGAGCAGGAGCCAAACAGTAATTACTCCAAAGAATTATGCCAACAGCCAAGTGAGCACAGGATGCCAGGCTAAGGAGAATCATTAGGAGCAGAGAGCCACAGCCACCAAGTCCTCAGCTTGCCCAGATGACGAGCAGATGAGGGTGGCTTATAAAGAGCAGAACTTCCTGGGGGTGACACAGGCAGTCCCCGGCATGGACTGTGTCTGGATGTGCTGCAGGGTGCTGCACTGTGCCCTTGAATGGCACAACTGTCACGAAGCTGCATCTTGAGGCAGAAAGAACACTGCTGAAGGGCACCCTCCACAGAGCCCCCCCCCCCCCGATTCCCCAGGACAAGACCACCTGTGCCGTATGTCTCCCACCTCCTCCCCCAGTCCTGGCTGGCCTGGGTCTCTCCTGTCCCTCACAGGGCCCCTTTCCAGTATGTTCCCCATCCTCCGGCACCCTCTTCTGCCTGCCAGGACCTGCCAGGTCCTGGGTGACCTCACTTGCTCACTGGCTTCAGGTTGCTTGTACCTATTCAGCCACTAGAATGTTCTACAGAACCAACACAGTCATGTGAGCTTGAACATGGCCAGGGTGACAGAGAAATTAGGTTTGAATCTAATTTAAACTAATTAACACACAAACAGTACCTGCCACACTGCCTGGGAGTCAAGGAGCTTCAAATATGGGTGGTTCTATTCTTCTTCTGCCATCCTCCTGCCTCAGCTACCAGAATGATGCTTCACCATGCCTAGCTAGAACACTCCTTTTTCCCCTTATAACTGAATAGTATTCCACTATAGGGCTACACTATGTTTTATCTTCCCAAGGACCTTTCCCTGAGACAGGATCGCACACAGTCCAGGGTGGATCTCTGGAAGATGAACTCCTGATCCAGGCACATGTCACCACGCCTGGCCGGCACTTTTATCACATGTGCTCTATAAGCAAAGAGCAGGGCAGGGACACTGTGCAGAAGTCCAGGCTCTAAGAGGCATTATATGATCTTTAATGTGCATTTATTATTGCTGCCTGTCCGTGACATGAGAGGGCGGGAGCATGTGTGTCACGGCACATGTGGAGGTCAGGAGTCCATTCTCTTCTTCTACCTTTACAAGGGTCTCGAGGATCAAATCCAGGTGGCCAGGCTTGTAAAAAGGGACCTTTACCCCACTGAGTCACCTCACCAGCCCCTTTTTATTTTATGTTTATTTTCAGGTTGGGGGTGGTACACAGGAAAGTCAGAACAGAGCTCTGTACAGTCAGTTCTGGCCTCCCATCATGGGGAATAGAACTTGGGTCCTCAAGCTTACCCACGCCACAGGATTTTAAAAGCAGGTGCAGGCTGTGGGGTCAGCAGAGTCCTCAGCTTCCAGAGTTACCTACTGTGTCACACCCTACACCAGAGACTTTAGCCTAACTGGTCTGGGATAGGGCTGGGCCTGGATGCCATGATGAACTCTCGGTTTTGTACCCAGCTGTCACCGAGTGTCAAAACCCTTTCTCCCACAGGAAGGGATGAAAACAAACCAGACTAAGCTTCCTCATCCCTGTGGTCTCTGAAAGCTATTGCAAAAGAGTTGGGGCCATAAAAGAACCCAAGCCATCCCTGAGAGTGGAGGAGAATGATGCTGCTGGGGAGGGGTGAGGTAGAGTTCAGCATTTCTATCCTGAAAGCGCACTTGAGGTCAAGCTAAACTACTAAAGTAAATGAAATACTATCACCTGGCCCTAGACAGAATTTTCATAAATGTTAAGTAAAAAAGAAAGAGAGCTGGGCCTGGCAGTGTAGGCCAATAACCTCAGCTACTGGAGGGTAAGGGAGAGGAGGGGAGGGGAATGGAGAGCCCTGAGGCAGGAGCATTGCAAATTCAAGACTTGCTGGCCAAAGAATGAGTAAAGGCCAGCCTGTTGCATACATGGCCAGAACCCGAGGCCTCACTCATGTGCCAGGCAAGTGCTGTGCCACTGAATCGAACCACCGGGCCTCTTTTTACTTTTCATTTTGACACAGGGTCTTGCTAAATTGCCAAGGCTGGCTTTAAACTCCTGTAGACCAGCTGGACCTGAAGACCAGCTGGACCTGAACTTCTGATTCTCCTGTAGGGGGAGTAGTAAGTTTGGGGGTGTGTATGTGTGATGTATGTATGTGGGGAAGTAGTATGTGTGGTGTGTGTGTGTGTGAGTGTGTGTGTGTGTGTGTGTGTGTGAGTGTGTGTGGGGGGGGGGAGTAGTATGTTTGGGGTATGGGTATGGTGTTTGGTGTGTGTGTGAGCATGCCCATGGAATATTCCTACCTCCTGAGACACACAGTGAAGTCCCAAGGCCGCAAATGTCCTTACCAACCACACGGGAGGAAACACTCCCTTCTCTCCCTGCCCCTGTGAGGTTTGTATATTTTAACGTTTTGAGTACCCCTGTGGCTTCCTGTTTTCACTCATTTGCTTGTTTTTGTTTAAGATCAAGAACCAGAGTGAGATGGACAGCAAGTGCAGGTAAGGGGCAGGAGGGGCAGGACTGAAGACAGCCTGTGCTACAAGACCCTGACCCCAAAGCCAACAAAACGAAGGCCTTCCCGAGGAAGAGAAGGGAGAAGCAGGAAGCTGGTCTCTCCATCCCTCAGCCTTGAGAAAGCTGATCCCTGACAACCAGCCCTCCTGGGGCCTGGGCACTCCACAGCCCTGGCTCTCCTGTTGCCAGCCAGACTGAAGTGCCAGTGAGCTGAGGAAGTGTCACATTCCACAGCTCTTCCCCACAGGCTGCTCCAGCCGTTAGAGGGAGGGTGAGCTGGGTAGCCCTCACAGAAGCACACAGCCTGCTGAAGCCTACAGCTCCCCACAGCAGGGCTTAAGGTGGGGATCTGTCGTCAGTCCTGAGTGGTGTGGGCACAGGAGGCACCAGAGGCATGAGGAAGTTCCATGGCAAGCATGGAAGGTTCACAGTGGCACTTGGCAAGTTCCCCAGGAGAGACACAGGTTCGAAACCCCATCCCCCCACACTCCTCACCATAACTCAGGAATTCTCAACTGGTGGCCTCCCCTGACTTCCCTCACAGCCCCCTTTGCACAGGGGGGCTAGCGGCCCTGCAGGCTAGACCCCTGGAGTTCCTCTCCCACAGGGTTAGGGATGAGAAACTTTGCTGCAATCTTCGGTTGTGCTGTACTTTGAAGACACCATGACCTGAAACTCCAGGATAACATGGAAGGGAACTCTAAGAAGGAGCCAGTCATGGGCTGAGGCTTCACAGTGGCAGGAACTGTGGGAAATAAGTCTCTCTTCCAGAAAGCATCCAGACTCTGGTGTCTTGTTACAGCAAAAAACATTGTGCCAGCTAGGCTGCTGCCTCCAGCTGAATCAGTAAACAAAGGCTATGTGGGGCTACAGGCCTCTGTCCCTTCTGTGGCCATCGCAGCGCACACGCACACACACACACACACACACACACACACACACACACACACACACCCTGCTCACCCATCAGTGTCTCCTCAGACACTGGCTGAATTCAATGCCTCCCTGGCTCACTCTTCCAGCAGCTCACTGAGCATCATGTAACTTCCTGGCCTTGGGTTCCAGGGCCCCATCACCGAACCGAGGCAAAAATCTCCCCAAGGGCTGTGCTGGGCTTCAGATTTCCTCCCTGCTTTTACCACAGTGGCCATCATCTCATAGGCATCTGACCAGATCTGGGCTCAAGCATCTTTAGCCTTTTGCTATGTGACCTGTAAATAGGTTGCTTAGTCTTTCTGAGCCCTGTTTTTGTGTTTTGTGTTTTTCTACCTATGTCATGCCTGTAGCAGACCTTGGCAGCTCCCTAATACTCCGGACACTCAAAATGTGAGCTGGTGGAAAGCTGGTCCCACTGTGTGTATGTCCTACTGTGTGCAGATGGCCTTGCTGTCCAATAAGAATGGTGAAGTCTCACACTCAAAGCCCCAGACACAGGCTTAGAGAACAACAGGAGGAAGTAGAAAATGCAGTTATGGCCCTCTGATCCTTGACCTGGTCAACTCAGTTGTGTGATGGGCTTCCCAGAGGTTCCCAGGGCACCAAGTCTCAGTTGCTCACACTGGTATCAAATTTCTTGTCACTTCCCAGTCCCCAGCCAGTCAGTCCTTTCGACACCAAAGACAGGCCCTGACTCTGGGGGAACCCAGAGCTGGGGTGTGCCATCTCGTAAGACTCGGTGGACATCTTACAATCATTCACTCACACGCCACAGATTTTCTGGAAGCTCACATTGTTGCTGGCTCTGGTGAAGACAGCGGGGAAGTTGGCATAGAGCAGGCGCTCCACAATGCTAACACAAAATGCTTACTCTCGTCCCCATCCTGGGCTGAGTTTTCAATCCATAACCCATAGTCAAGCAGACAGAGCAGGGGACTAGCTTGGGTGGGATGGAGTGACATTTTCTAACAAACCATCTTGTTTCACGGTAAATTCCACCTGAAAATGTGAATTTCTCTGAGTAAATGATGTCACTTTCTCAACATTGTCACAGGACAAAATGGCCAGGAGTTGGGGCTAAGTACTAGCTTTGCATGCTCTGCCCAGTAAAAGAAGGGAAGGGAAGGGAAGATAAAGGAGAAAACAGAAAACCTGAAGAGCCTGAAAGCAAACACGCACACACCTGTCCTGACGGTTTGCCTGAATGTTCTGCTCTCCATCACTGCCTAGAACAGTGCCCTAGGCCTGCCTCCATTCAGTCACACACCTACACACACAGCCCATGACATCTGAGCTGTGTCATAAACAGCATTAAAAATTAAAATGACAGGCCAGGCAGTAATCCCAGTACTCTGGGAGGCAGAGGCAAGTGGGTCTCTGTGAAGTTCAAGACCAGCCTGGTCTACAGAGTGAGTTCCAGGACAACTAGGACTACACGGAGAAACCCTGTCTTGAAAACCAAATAAATAAATAAACAAGCAAACGAATGAATAGATGAATGAATGAATGAATGAATGAATGAACTAACAAATGAATAAAATGACAGAATTGAAAGTACCTCTTTACTCGCCTTAGGGCCATCTGACTTCCTCGCCTCCTTTCGGCAGGGCCCTGATGTGGCCTTGGGAGTCTCAGCCGGCAGAGTTGGCTTCCCTCTGGGCTGTTCTCGTCTCCGCTGCCTGGCATCCTGCATGATGGACAGGCCCTCCAGGACCCTGGCTGGTGGGCCCTTCTCTGAGCAGGCCCTCTTGATGACCAGTGGTGCCCAAACACAGTCATGTGGAGGGTTTCCCCGCTGCACCCCATTGCCCTCTACCCCCTGACCAGTGGATCTCTTTGGCATCCCTTTCTTCTGGTCAGAGGGAGGTGACCTGGGGCAGATTCTGTCCTCGATGCCTGGTTCCTGGGACTTGGCTGGGCCTTGCTTACACTTTGCTTCCTGGTGCTCACTGGAGGAGGACTTGCTTTCAAACTCAGTGATGCCTGTGGACTTTCTCCTGGAGCCAGTGGGGACAGGGGAGAGTGAGGGACAGTTTTCCGCAAAAGCTGAGTGTGGTGGTGCCCACAGTGGCAGGCCAGACTTGGTGGTCATGGCTGCCCCTAGGGACTCTGTCGGCTGCTTGCTAGGGCCAGGGGACTGGGGAGTTTTCACAGAGGCCCCTGCTTGTTTCCCAACACTATCTGATCGGGGAGCTTCCTTCAGGCTCCTCCGCCGCCACTCTGCCTCCTTGGGCCAACCTGATCTCTCCTGAGGAGAGCCACTGGACTCCACAGGAGGACTGTCCCTCTGTTCCTGGGCCTTGCTGGGGACTCTGCTTGAGTGCTCTTTGTACTCAGCCATCAGAGCATCAATGTCAAGGACCCCAGACCTGTAGCCATCTCTCATCTTCCCTGGGAACGTCTCGCTGATCACCTCTGTTCTCCTTCTAACTAGGAGACTTTTGGGGCGCCTCAGGACTGGGGAGGTTTGTGGGGCATCTACTCCTGAGGATGCCCTGATCCTGCTGTCCTTCAAGGTGCCATCTTCTGAGACTCGATGAGTCCCCAGAGCATCCACATCAATGACTCTGTCCCTGGAAGGATCCAGAGTCCTGTCCCCAACAGATGATGGCTGATCTGTGGCCTTCGGGTATTTTGGAAGGCTCTTTACTTCTTCATATTCTCTCCCCTTAGCCCAGCCCTTACTGCTGGCAGGAGCCCACAGCTCTTCGTGGCTAGGAGAAGTCACAGTAGACACAAAAGAGCGAGGTGACAGAGGGGGAGCCATTCTCCTAGAAGGTTCTGAAACATTTTCAGGGCCTGGCTTAACCACACTCTTGGTCTTTTGAATATCAGGAATCTGATAAGTGACCGCAAAGAAAGTTGCACTGGGTTCAGTAGATGGCCCCGGCTTCTCCACTGGATAAGTCACCTCCCGAGTTTGTGTCTGGTGGTAGGACAATGGAGGTCTCTTTAAGGCACAAGATGGGGAGGTCACATCACCTGCAAGTCTCTGTTGCCTTTTGGAAGTGTTCTCTGGAGTGAGGAGGCTGAATTCGTCAAACTTCACATCGTGGGGCAGAGTCCGCCGCCTCCACCTGTCCATTCTCGGCTCCGAAGTGTTGGATCTCCTCATTCTGACTTCGGGCTGGAACGCCTGGGCCGGTCTTGGGTTATCCTCATAGGCAACTTCAAGGGAACTTTTCGGCAGAGACAATGAGTCCTCCCTCCATACAAGGGAGTCACCAGGCTCAGTGGTGGCCCTGGATGGAGGATTTGAAGAGCAATCCCAGGATGGACCCCTTTGGGGGCCACTAAGATCTTTGCTAACCACAGAGGTGCTGTGCCAGCTTGCCACCACCCCTTCTCCTGTCCATTTGGAGGATGGGCAACCATCCCCAAATCCATCCCTTGGCTGTTGACAGTCAAGCTTTGGTCCACTGGCCTCCTGACCCCGAGCTTCCCATATTGAACTTGCCCTTTGGATGGTACCCCCATGAGCCTGCAGAGCATACTCCAGGTAAGCAGGGCTGATCTCCTGGGACAGCTGCTGGCCCTGCAGTGAGAGCCGGGGTCTGGCACTGCGCAGCGTCACGGCCTTCTCCTCAGGCACCCTGGAAACTGCTTCGCTGTGTGCTCGCTCCCCTGAGGCATGAACAATGTCATACTTGGGCTGGATCCTCTGGGACACAGGGGGACTTTCTAGATGCCTCAGGACAGAGTGACCATTGTGCCCTTCTCCCATGGGGTGTGTCTCCGGGACAGATGTGGGATACTGTCTTGGCTCTACATCTACAGCTCGTCCCAGCATCCCCTGGTCAGCATGCTCAGACCACCTGGAGCTGTCTCTCTTGTTCATCACTGCTGGAGGGTCCTTCCCTAGCCAATAGCCTTTCTCAGGCCTGGGTTTAGGATCTTGGATGTCAGTCACATCATGAGGGGGTATAGGTGAGAGACAATTGCCTGCCTGGTCAACCACTGTGTGTCTCTCCACATGATGCTCAAATACTGTGGCCCACACCTTCTGAAAGCTCCCATCACCTTCTGGACTGACTTCAGAAGGGCCTGGGTCTCCCATTGAGTGTGCACGTTGACACCTGTCAGGATCTTCCTGGTCAGAGGCATTTTTGGGTTCCATCTGCCTAGACTTCTGGGGCACCCCAGACTTCCAGGGACTTTTTGCAGCCGGAGCTCCATCCAAGCCATGCCCTTCCTTAGGCTGAAAAAAATAACCAAAAACCACATTAGGATTTGAAATGGGCAGGAACTGGAGAGGTGGGTAAAGTGGCTGCCCTGTTAAAGCAGCAAGGTGCCTTTCAGATGGCTCAACCCAGAAAGCACCTGATGCCTGGCCTGGTGACCTGAGTTCTGTCCCTAGAATGGAGGCTGGGAGGGCGGGTGCTGTAAATCGGCATCTGGCCACATGCCAGTGTACACATATTCCCTCCACACAGTAATAAAAAAAGGTTAAATTTTGTTTAATTAAAAAAAATTCCAGCAAGACACTATAAAATGTTTGCATTATGAAGACACATTCATCTGTGTGCACATGCACACACGTGGAGACCAAAGGTCAATATCAGTGTCTTCCTCAGTTGTTCTTCACCCGATTTAACAGGTTCTCCACAGAACCTGGAGCTCACCAATTCAGCTAGGCTGGCTAGCCAACAAGCCCCAGGAATCTCTGTGTCTCCACAACCTCAGCTATAGAACTGCAGGAGTTCCACTACACTCGGCTTTTTCATGGGTGTGGGATTTGAACTCAGGTCCTCAGGCTCAAACAGCAAACACTATACCCACCAAGCCATCTCCCAACCCCCACCTTAAAACACTAAAGGCTGAAGAGTGTAGACAAGTAGACAAACAGGTGTCTCCGCAGGAACATTGGAGGGGGTGACTCTGAGGCAATGCTGCCAGCTTACTGTGACTGACTGGTTTGTGGGGACAAGGTTTTGCTAAGTATCCCAGGCTACACCATCAAGGGTTCCTTCCCATTTTGTTATTTTACCACAATATTTTAGAAATCAGCACATCTCTTACAGAGATGATCCCTGGTTGTATGTAAAGTGGGGACTCATTAATGTTTTCTTTCTTGAGAGTTTCTGAATAGTCGAAATTAGCAGAGAAACCCAATGCCCCTGAAGCCAAGCCCTGAGATATAAGGGCAGCCCATACCAAGCCCCAGCCTTCCAAAACCCTTGCTGCATGGCTGGGGTCTCTATGGTACCATCAGGGTGGCCTTCACTGCACGTCAGTGGAGTGGGGAAGGAGAGGGAGAGAGTTACAGATTTGCTCATTAATGTTCACAACAGCTTCATTCCCTTGTTTTAGGTGTGTGTATGTGTGCACACACAGGTATGCATGTGCTTTTGTATTCAAGCTGGCCTAGAACTCATAACCCTCCTGCTGCAGCCTCCTGAGCACTGGGTTCACAGGCGTGTAACATGTAACACCACACCCGGGCACAGCTTCATTTCTAATGGCTCAAACTGCAAACCATTCCAGTGCCAGCCAAAGAATGATAGCAAAGTCTACTGAGGTCCACCTCTGGGATGGAATAGAAACACAGTGATAAAAAGGGCTAAAACCTGACCAATCTCAGAACAACAGGATTCTAAGTGAAGAGATAAGGGCGGAGTAAACAAGCCCATGACTGTGGCTAGCTCAATTGGTCTGAAAATCTAAGAGGTGGAAACCAGTCTCTACGGAGAGAAAGCTGAGGTAGGCTGCTTGGGGGAAGGAAGGCTGGAGGCATCAGAGAGGCAGGGGTGGTGTCTGGGTGCAGTATAGATGTTCACCACCCTTGTGTGGCAACGCTGCATGGGAAGACGAGGGTGGAAGCTCGGCCACTTGGGCACTTTAAGTCTGTGTTCTTTATGACTATCAACTGCACCTCAGCAAAGATGTGTCAAAAGGAAATAAAATAGTAAGACCAGAGAGAGTGTCAATCACAAACCAGTTACATGAGCACCTGACTGGGAGCTTTTTCCTATGAGCCAGAGCACAGAGAAATGGCTTTTGGCACCTGAACCACTTCTGTTTGTTTATTTGGGTTTGGGTTTTTTTGAGTCAGGGTTTCTCTGTGGCTTTGGAGGCTGTCCTGGAACTAGCTCTTGTAGACCAGGCTGGTCTCGAACTCACAGAGATCCGCCTGCCTCTGCCTCCCAAGTGCTGGGATTAAAGGCATGCGCCACCACGGCCCGGCGTCTGAACCGATTCTGTTATGGGGTGGTGAGCCAAGGGGAAGATCTCAAAGAGGGAACCAGGCAAAGTTTCTCCCAAGTTTTTGTGTTTTTGAGACCACCCTGGCTGGTCTCAAACGCACAGAGATCTGCCTGCCTCTGCCTCCCAGGGGCTTGAATAAAGCCACTTAAAAACGGGTGTTCTAATTTTTGCATAGAAAAAATAAATAAATAAATAAATAAATAAATAAATAAATAAATACCCGACAGCCACTTCTGTGCACAGCCTTCAGCTCCCAGGGAAGCAAGAAATCATAGCCCATGGTGTCAGGGACTCTAATATGCCAGCGGCAGGGATGACAAGATTCTGATGCTCTGTGCCCGGACCTGGCAGGTCACTAGCTTCTCCTAGATGGTGAAGGGCACACTTACCTTTTCTCTCCTCTCCCCAGGGAGCTCACCACTGAACACAGCACATTTCTCAAACCCGACCTCATTGCTTGAAGGTGACCGTGAGAACCTGTGACAAAGATGGGAGTTACACACAGCAGAATGACAAGCCTTGACTCCCCAAAGCCTACATTGCCCTCGGCTTGGGTCCCAGGAAGGCTTTGAGAAAGGTCGTGTCATTTATAGTCACAGAAGGCACGGGGACCTGCTGGGAAGGGTGTACCTCAGGCAGAGCATGTCTTGGTAGAAAGAGCCCACCACCGGGGAGAAGCAGCAGGTGCCTAGGTGCTGCTCCCAGCTCCACTCCCTCCTTGTGGGAGCCCCAGTGGCCTGTGGCCTCACTTGAGCCTCTATTTCCTCATCTATAAAGCAGGGATAATTAACGCCTACCACCCTTTTTTATAGGGCAGACATAAGAGGCAAGCCATACCCTAATAACTTTGTGAAGGCGTTTAGGGAAGGCTGAAGGAGCCCCAGGCGGGATAATTAATGGTTCTTAGCAACTGTGGGCACAACATTCACCCACCACCCAGGAGCAGCCACGAGACCTGGGACCCGGGGGCGGTGGGTCCTCATGTCAAGTGTGGACACAGGTTTGCTTCTGCCTCTCTGGGCCTCAGTTTCCCTACTTATAAAAGGGAAGGAAGAGGAGGTTCGAATCTTTTCATCCCTATCATGCTCTGTGTAGCACATGCCTGAACATGAGGCATGACTTGTCTATACAGTGTTTAGGGTTCAGAGCTGGGGACTTGAGAATAAAGAGAAAGAAAAGGAAAGACTAAAGGAAAGGAAAAGGGTGGAGGAGTTCCAAAACATCTGAGCCTGATCCCCACCAGGCAATCCACACTGCTGGGAGGGAGGCCATGAGCGTTCCTAATCTCAGAGACCCAGCTTCCTCATCTTCCATGTCACATAATCACGTGGCTCCTCCCAGGCACCAGGATAGCACAGTGAGATCTCTGCTGTTTCAGTTTGGGAATATCTCTTCCAAAAATCTCCTAACATATAAACCAGTGAACCAGCACCCCCTGAGGCGTGTTGTGAGATGGCTCAGGGGGTAAAGGCATTTGTTGCCAAGTCTGATGACTTGGGTTTCATTCCCTGGACCCAAAGAATTCACGTTGGTCCCTGGCTGCACCAGCTACCAGGGCCTTGAGTTCACCCTCGTGGAAGCATGTAGAGTACTGAGGAGGGTGGATCCCGCCTTGTAACATCTCCCTGCTTCGGCCACAGTGGAAAACAACAAGGCTGGAGGTGTGGGAGGTGTTGTGTGGTACTCTAAGTGTTGGCAATGACCTCAGTTGATGACTCTGTGCACTGAGGGCTACCAGGCTGAGGGCTCCTCTGTGAGGACACTGCCCACATCCCTTCAGAGTTTCTCTCTTATCTGATGGAAGGTCCTGGTGGAATTTTGGTTCTAGTCCCAGATCTATGGAGGCAGAATCAAGAGGACATGGAGTTCAAGGTTATCCTAAGCTACCTAGAGAATTTGAGACAGCCTGGGCTACATTAGACAGTGGCCCTGGTCATCTAGGATGTTGGCTTTATTTTTCAATATATTCATGGATGTTGAGGCCTAATCTCTATATGTGTGTATGTGTGTGTGAGACAGAGAGAGAGAAAGTGTGTGTGTATATGTGAGAGAGAGAGAGAAAGAGAGAGATGAAGAGCGTGTGTGAGAGAGAAAGAGAACTTGTGAATATCTCTTCCAAAAATCTCCCAACATATAAACCAGTGAGAGAGAGAATGAGAGAGGGAGTGTGTGTGTGGGTGTGTGTGTGTGTGTGTGTGAGAGAGAGAGAGAGACAGACAGACAGACAGACAGACAGACAGACAGACAGACAGAGAGAGGGAGATGCTAGGGATATAACCCAGAGCCTTGCATATGCTGAGTGGGTACTCTGTCACTGAGACACACGCTATCCCTGCTCCTCTAATCTAAAAGGCAGTCTGACCCTGGGGACAGCTTAGCCACGGAACCAGGCTGAGCTGGAACTGATCCAGCTTCACTACAGCACCTCACCTTCTCACCTCATTTCCCACTGTGCCCCCATGGTGAGTACCAACTGAGCCCAGCGCTAGGGATGTCCAGACCCTCTTCTCACCTCTGTCTGAGAGCAATCATTACCATTCTCACCTCCCCTCAGGGCAGTGGTGGAATAGGTGTGTGGGTGTTGGGCTAGCCTTGAGCTTGTATGTAGTTATTGGGCTAGCCTTGGGCTCGTCAGTGGGTATCGAGGCAGCCTGAGGCTGAGCGAGGTTCTGGAATGTGTCCACTTACGGTTTGGTCAAATCTGCAGGCAACGACTGCCCCTGTGATGCCCTTCTCCTGACCTCCGGCTTCGTCCCTGCCCTCTCCACAGTCCAGCCTTTGATCAGAGCCTGAACATTCACACCAGCTCTCTCAGGCTCTGGCATTGTGGACTGGGACTCCGGGGTCACAGGCGAGGGCTCGGACACCACTGCCAAGGCTGCAGCACTGCCTTCCTCAAACAGGCTGAGGCGCTTCCTGATGCTCCTGGCAGACTTCCTCTCCATCCCTGCAGGAGCCTCCTGGTCAGACACTCCACCCTTGACCTGGGCCAGCCCCAGGCCTCTTCCTGGCCTGAGCAAAGGGGGCTCCAGCACCTTCTCTGACTGCTGATCTGGCTTTTCCTCAACCTGGAGACTCTGATCATCTCCAGGGATGACCCTGGCCCTTGGAGTCCTGGGACTGTTTGTATCTGTCTGCTTAAGAAGAACCTTCTCCCTCCGTGCATGGAGCCTCTTGGCCACCTCCTGGAAGTCTGAATCTGGGTCCTGAGGGGTGGTGTTCATGCAGGCAGGACCCTCTACATCAGCCCTGCGCTCCATGCTGGTCCTCTCTGGGCCCTGGGGCTCTGTTACAGTCTGCTCACCGGCCACCTTCCTCAGCAACGTCTCTCTGCTCTCAAACGCAGCCGTCAGGTCCATAGACAGAGGCCTGGGTTTCCTCACCCATGTCTTCTCCGGAGGTGTAGGGGGAACTTTGCCCATGACTGCCACTCCACCTGGGCCTGGTTTGGGGGGCTGCAGGTAGTCGCTGAACACTGCTGACATGGGCCGTCTCTTGGGGTGAGGCTTGGCCTCTGGAGCCTGGCCAGCGGGGTCCTCCACACTGTGGGCCTTTGGCAAAGGTTGGGCTCGGCCTGCCTCCTCCTGGGATACAGCAGACCCAGCATCCTGTGACAGGGAGGTTGGTCGGGGCAGAGTCACTGGGGGCTTTCGAGTAGGGAGGGCAGGCTTGGCAGCCACCTCAGGCCTGGCACTTAAGGGAGATACCTGGGCTGCTCGGGAGCTAGACTCCAGGCTCCTCTCACTGGTTCCTTTGCCCAGGCTGGGTCCAGCTTTGGTCGTTTCAAAGAAGCCCATGGTACTGGGGCCAGACCTCAGGAACGTGGCCTTGTTAGGTACAGACGGGCCATTCTGCAGGGTCTCCCCACTGTCTGCCTCCTGACCAGCTAAGCTCGGCATCCTTCTGGCCAGGACCTCTTTGGCCTCCTTCTTGTCGGTCTCAGCTGAAGGACAGGACTGGGTGGTACCAGGAGCCTTCTTCTCAAGGACCTGCTCCTTAAGAAAAGGTTTAGGAGCAATGGGCAGAGGGAACAGGTGGGTCCGTAGGGGGCTTTTAGCTCTTAGGAGCCTAGTGGAGGGAGCCCCAGGGACGTCCCCAGTCTGGCAAAAGTAGGTCCTCTTCAGGGCTTCCTCCCTGCTGATGTCACCAAGGCCCGGCCCCGCCCTCAGGGATGCGATAGAGCCAACTTCGACCCTCGTCACCATGGTTACGGATGTAGCTCCATGAGGATTAAGCACACCAGAAACGAGGAAGCAACTGCTTAAAAAAAAATTTTAAACAGTAAATTTAGCAAAGCGTATTTGTAGGACTCAGAGTGAGGGTCTGGGGTAATGAGACCCAGAGACCTTAGCCCCAGAGCCCCAGATCCTAATCTCACCGGGCAAGCTCCAGATGCACAGCCATCCTGCTGGGCCCTGGAAAGGCACAGACAGTGACCTTCTGTTCAGAGAAGTCAGGCAAAGCCCTGTGGTCTGAGGCCTTACCTGGCTCAGCCAGTCTGGAGGCAGCTCCAGCAAACCCAGGATGATTACCCAGCAGAGAGAGAGTAAATAACCATCCTCGACTCACACAGCCACGCAAAGCAGGAGGCTCTGGAAATTCTGATAGTGAGGGGCCACGGAACCCTGCCAGCTGCCTCTCCCCATCTCCCCAAGTGCTAATAAAAAACAAAGTCCTTGGGAGTTTTGTTTTGTTTTATTTTCACTCAACCGACTGTTTTCTGTTTGCTATTGGTTTTGCTGTTGAACAACTGTTTATGCCGGCTTCCTTGTTTGTTTTGGTTGTTGGTTTTGCAGTGGTGAGAACTGAACCCAGGGCTTCATGCATGCTGCACATTCTCCATGCTGCACCAGACCCAGCCCCTTAGAGTCGTGGCTAGGATGAGGGCTTATTGTTGAGAGGCCTAGCAACGCCAAGTGCATCTGCTACTCTACCCATGTACCACATCCTCCCTGCAGGCAGGGTCTCACTTCCCAGTGGCCTGGATGCCACTAGCCTGACTTGCTCAGCTTTGAGATCTGCCCTCAGGCAGGAGCACCTGAATCCTCCAGCAGCTCAGAGAGGTGGGGATGGTAGAAGAAAATAGGCCCAGAGAAGTCCCCAATTGGTTTCACTCAGCTAGAACCAGGCCTCCCGTCCTGGCCCATTATGCCTGGTCTTTTTTGTTGTTGTTTGGCTGACCTCGAATTCGCTACCTAGCCAAGATTGACCCTGAGCTCCCCAGTGTCCTCCCTCCACCCACCAGGTGCTGTGATTACAGGTGAGAGCCACACTGTTGAGTTTCAGCCCTGCCTCTGTAAAATACAGCTTTTCTAGCTTGTCTCTAATCCTCAAAGAATCCTAAGAGTCTCCCTGCTCTTGACCCTCCCTGCTTCGGCTATGATAGCCGGCCCTTCCTAACTACCCCAGATATGGCCCAGCTTCTCCAGGTGATCAGAAGGGAGACAGTGTCCTGATTAACCAAGGACCTCCCAGGCCTTGTGTGGCTCCTTCACTGCAGGGAATGAAAGCAGACAGATTTGGCATTTTTCTCCTCATTACACACCCCATGGACTAACAGATTCCACTGAGAATATGGTCTCCACTCAGCTGGGAGCAGAATGGAGATTTGGGAGACCTAAGAGTCTGCCGTTTTCAATATGAACAGTCCCCAGGCATGCCCTAAAGTCTCATTCCCACTCCAAACCAGGGACGCTCACTTTAGAGTCTCGGTGGGCTCTCAAAGCCCATTCTACAACTCACACCCAGCCAGGACTTGGGACACTGACAGTGCACAAAGGACAGACGGAAAATTCCCCAGCAACCTCACCTTCCCAACACCCAGCCCCCAGCTCAGCACCCACTTACCTAGGCTGTCAAGTCCTGAGGGAAGGACACAGGACCACCTGGGAATGCCAGCGGGGTCACAGTTCATGATGAATGGGCCGTCCACTCATGCCCATGGCAGAAGCGGCAGGGAGAAGAAGGCTGTGCCCACAGGCTGTCTCTGCAGGGCTGGGGAGACACAGAAAGACAGCTTGGTTCCGGAGTTCCTTCCGCACAGACGGTGCAAACGCTTTCGGGTTCCAACTGCATCCGCTGGCGTCTCCTCCAGCTCTCAGACTCGCACTCCTTTCTATATTCATGCACAGCATGCAGGGTCCATGCAGGTGCTCAGTATATGCCTACCCTCCTCCCTCCCCAGACACATATTTACTGAGCACCTACTGTGTGCAGGAATATGAACTAGAGACCCCCTCCAACCTTTGTGTGTGACACACTCATGCACACACATGCATGAATACACACTCATGCATGAACACAGACCCATACACCCATGCACACACACTCACTAATAAACACATATACTCACACTTGTACTCATACACCCCTATACCCACACCCACACACGGACACAGTCATACACACATATGCATGAACACACACTCACACACTCAGTAATGAACACACATACTCATAAATGTACTCATACACCTCCACACACATACACACTGACACATTCATGCATACACAAGCAGCTGTAACACTGCACATGGAGAGCAGTGGTCTATAATGGGATGGGGAGCCTATGAAGAGGGCTGGGGGGTATTCCACAGCCCAGAGACTGGTGCCTTGTGACTGGTGTTCTCAACCTGCAGCTGCTGGCACTTGAGGCATCTGCAGCCATGCACGGTGGCACATGCATGGGGAGGTGGAGACAAAAGGATCAGGAATGTAAGACCAGCCAGGCTAAACGAGACCCTTTCTCAAAACCAAACCAGACCAAAAGGTTTCGGCTGACTGTCTCTATACTAATCATCACATCTACACACTGAAGCCCCTGGAAGCTCTCAAGTCTCCTCAGGACCTTTGCATGTACTGGGCTGTATCTTTGGACTATGCCTCTTGCTCACACACAGATGCACACCTTGGGCCCAACCCTTGGGCCGAATTCAGACAAGCCTGGCCTCACATGGATGCTTACAGAGCACCAAGGACAACAGGAAGTCCACGGGACTTGACTAGGACATGATCCTGGCTCTACATTGAGTAGCAAGCTCACAGGGCACCCCATCCCCTGCACAATGGCTGATCACAAAACAGCACGTAGTGGATAGTCATTGGATAAATGAAAGGAGAGAGTCTTCTGACCCTGATCCCCACTATTCTAAGAGGATGGCTAAGTCCCAACCTGGGTTCCTGCAGCAGTTGGGGACTCAGAGTCACAGTGCTCACCTGAATATTCACCAACTAATCATAGCCCCATTGTCAGACTGGGTGACCCATGGGCACCCTCCCTCCAGTGGCCATCCACCTACAGTGGCCACAGTCATTTTATAGCTGTGCCAGCATGACAATGCACACGTAGACAGATGTGCCTCTTTATGGTTTAAATAGAGGCAATGTCACCAGGGCAACCAATGGTGCAAAAATGTCAGCCACTGGGGTATCCCTAAGCCAGCCCCAGAGGCCTGACACAGATGCCAACAAGGATATGGGTGAAAGCAGAAAGCAAGCATGTTGGTTCATAGTCTCCAATTCACATACAGACTTACACCAAGGAATCAATGACTTGGTGAAGAGATCCATGAGCCAAAGAAGTTCTGAAACCATAGAAGGGGGCACCTAAATAATCACACCCAACCTTAGAAGCCCAGGATTCTCTGCTTTTCACAGAACCTGCTGCAAATGGCAAGGAGCCCATTTAGACGCTTTTAAACTCAGCTTCGAACGCATCGCATATGCTATGCCCAATTTGAGATCGAAGTCTCTTCCAGAACACAGCAGAAGCCCACTAGCACTGAACTGGCTGCTATTTATTCCTGGGGTGGCCTCACTCACTGTGTATATGTGTAGAATTGACACACCATGAGTAAAGAGGCACTTAGGAAAAGGAAGGAAACTGAGTCTAAACAAGTCTCTCTCTCTCTCTCTCTCTCTCTCTCTCTCTCTCTCTCTGTGTGTGTGTGTGTGTGTGTATTAACTGTCTGGCTGGTTGATTTCGCAGAACAGAGGATTGAACTCAGGGTCTTATGCATGCTAAGTAAGGGCTCTCTCTCCCAGTCCCTGGTTCATACACGATCACTGAAATCATGGTTTGCAGGCAGAGATCCTCTGGGAGTCGGGAGGCTGGCTGCACCAGGAGAGCAGGAATCAACCTAACAGACCCTCAGTTATAGCTGAACCTGGGGACACATGCTTTGGTCTCTCTGAATCCACTGGCCAACTTCACATTCCCACTCCCTACTGCTGTGTGTGGAGGAAACCACTGGTTGGAGGAATCATCTAGCAACAACGCAGGGCAGGAAATGAGACAAAAGTCACCAGAAAGCACTCTTGGGTACGTGCGTGGAACCCTCCCTGCAGAGTCCAGCACTCTGTGGCTTGAACTGGGGCTGTGGGAGCTTTCCACTCCAAATCAAAACATAAAGGTTCAGCTCACAGACTCGGGGCCTTGCTTCATCGTGGCAGCTGAGGCTGTGCTGTGTCATGCCGCCTTCAAATGTATCTGGATGCTCACCAGCCATTTGCTATGCTGTCTCAGTGCCCAAGTCCTGAGAATGCCACCATCTGGCAAGGGACATGGGCCAGGACTCACACCTTTTCATCATCTTCCACAACATGACCTAGACCCCGAGTCTGCAAAGCCACCCTGAGCAAACCAGTCACTGAGGGAAGAGGCAGGGCACACAGGTCTGTTCACCATAGACCCCAGATGGCCTGGGCACAGTCATTGGGTCAGAGGTCACTGAAGTGTGTCCATTCTTTCCTTGGTCCTCACAATGGCAGCCTCATGTCATCCATTCCTGTGCAGACAGGGCAGGGGCTGAGGACACTACAGTGGTAGAGCACCTAGCAAGCGAGAGGCCCCGTGTTTCAGACTCAGTGCTGCAAGGCACTCACGCACACACGCACACTCACCAGGTGCGAGGGTACACACCTGTCATCCCAGCTCTTGGGAGACTGAGACAGGGAAATTGTGAATTTGAGACAAGCCAAGCTTGGAGAGGGGCACTAAAATATCACCGAACATCACAGCTGAGCTTCCCCGGTTCTCCCTTCATGAACTTGTTGCATATCAAGTATTGACCAGCTCGTGAGTACTGAATGAAGGCTTATTTTATGGACTATGCTTGGCTCCTCTTGAGACCCACACTGCTGGGAGAGGGTATGGTCCACAGCCGCCAGCCCAGGGACAGAGCAGAATTCAAAAAGTAAAGTACCGCTTCTGCAAGCACACAGCTCCTGCACCCTGGAACACCTGAGGAATCATAAACTCATCCTAAGCAGGAACTGTTAGAGCCACACTCCTGCAAGCAATGGCTCCCCAGTGCCCCTGTCCTGGACTCTTAGCAACATTAGACTTTCATCCCCCTATATGTCAGCCCTTACTGGACATTTGATATCACTGGGGTCTGTGTCCCCCTACACCATCTCTTTCAGCTCCTCTCCAGACAGGACCTGGCCCCTGGGCCAGTCCCACCTGCCTCTAGCCTCTGACCTGAGAGGTAGGGTCCAGGACCCTTCGTGGGTTCTGCCACTCAGACTCAGCTGGAGGCTCGCCATCTCTGTATCAAACTCCTCTCACTGCAGCAGGCACATCCCCAGCACAGGCCAGCTTCCTGAATCCCAGACAGGGTTCTGAATCTCCTCAACATAAAAAGGCACCCACCAGATGAAAACCATACTGAGCAGCTGCCTAGATGCAGGAGAAGCGGAGTCTCCAGGCTGCGTGTCCTGTGTCCCTCTCTGTAGACATCATCCTAATCTACAGGGTTTCACTGTCCCAAGTGCCCCATCCCTGGCCCCTCCCCTGGCTCCAGTTCCTCTGGGCCCTCAGCCTACAGTCATACCCACCAAAGAGCGGCAGGGACAACTATACAAAGGGTTCACAAGTGGCCCCTGGTGATATGTGGTACAGGACTATTCGACACAGCCCCTCAAAGATAGGTGCAAACTGTCAGATCTCCAGGCCAGTTGTGCATCTGAAGAGTGTTACAATCCATCCCCACCCCCGTAAGTAAACATCCGCCTTTTCAAGCTCTGGGGCCAGTTCCTTCCTACAATTTGTGCTATTTTGGGACACCACAGGCACCGGAGAACCTAGTCATCAAGCAGCCTTTGGTCCCTCTTGCTTTTCTCCAGATTGGAGTTGGCAAACTACTGCTTGGAAGCTAAGCCGGCCCGCTGCCTGGATTTGTAAATAAAGTTTTATTGAGCCCAGACACTGAGGCCTTTCAGGAGCCACCATCTGTGGCTCCGAGTGACTGTTCACCACGTGGCCCGAAGAAAAAAATGAGACATTTACTGGCGTCCTGTATAGAACTAATGACCCTGGTGTGTGTGCTTGGGTACCCTCAAACACCGAGCCCCCCAAGACTGCTCTCATGGCTCTGGCAAATATTTCCAGCTACAGCCAGCTTCTTCGTAGGGCCTCATCCAGTTCCACTTGAGAACTGTGAAAAATGCTATTCAAACCAGCAGCAAGTTTAGGATTTTTGTTTGCTTTTTGAGACAGGGTGTCACATGACTGACCTCATATTCACTACATAATCAAGGATGACTGTGGGCTCCTGATGTCCCTGACTACAGTGCGATCACACCCAGTTTACTCGGTGCTACAGATCAAACCTGCGGCCTTGAGCACATTAGGCAAGCACTCTACTGGCTGAGGCATACCCCAGCCCAGCAAGTTTAGTTTGTTTTTTTTTTTATTATTTGTGAATGAGAGAGTGCACACTCCTGGGTCACAGTACTCACATGGTGGTGAAAGGACAACTTTCAGGGCTCAGGGCCCTCTTTCTACCAGGGGATCCAGGGATTGGATTTGGGTTATCAAGCCTGTGGGGCAAACACTTTGACCTGCTGAGCCATTTCATAGGCCCACAGGGAAACAGTAACCGTCTTAAACACTACCATGGAGACCCGAAGGTCACACTGTCATTTTGCCACACAGCCAGAACCAGTAGGCATTCCCAGTGTGAACAGGAGCCTGACACACACAAGACAGTGCCAGTTCACGATGCTTGCTGTCTAGGGACCAATTTGTCAGTTGTTGGGCTGGCTTTGGCTTTTTGAGACAGGGTCTTATTTTATCGCCCCAGTTAGCATTAAATTCAAGGCAATCCTCCTGCCTCAGCCTCTCGAGTGCTGAGATGACAGGTTTATGCAACACACATGGCAGGATCTAGTTCTTTTATTGTTTAATGTCACGATTTGTCACCAGTGTATTCAGTTGCAACACCTTATACAGCATTTCCTGGTACTCCGAATGCCTAAGGACAGCCCCTCATTTGACAATCCAAGCCCTAGCCTGCCCTAGGCCCTTCAAGAAACAGTACACTAAAACTGATGCTGGGACGGAAACACCCCAGTCAGTAAAGTCCTTGCACACATGAGGTCCTGAGTTTGATCCTCAGAACCAAAAACAAACAAACAAAAAGACTGGACTGCTAGTGTATAATTGGTACTCCATGACCAGCCAGCACTGCCCACTTGGGGAGTTCCTGGCCAGTAAGCAATCCTGTGTCAAAAACAACAACCAACACTACAGTGAATACCCGAAGCTAACTGTTTTCCTGGGGAATCATGCCCAGGAGCCTGCAGACTAGGTCAGAGGATGTGAGCCTCTCTCCTAGTCCTGAATGTTTGCACAGTGATTCCCAGGGAACCACTTTCCCTGCTGACTCTCTTCCCAGCTGGAGGTCAAGGTTTGCAGTCACTCCCCAGAAATGGACCCAACAAACACAGCTGGTGGGCACTGGAGCCTGGCCAACCTCACCTCCCAGGAATCTTCCCAGCTCTACTTAAAGGCTATTATCAGAAATGTGACTAGTGGGTTTCCAAGGGCCAGGGCAGTGCAGGAGAGAAGGGAGTTGGCTGGGACCAGCCCAGAGGCTGTGCAGGGCTGGTGTGGCCAGAGAGAGGATGGTATGAAACTCCACCCCGGGGGCCCAGCTCAACAATACACAACACAACTGACTTCAGAGAAGAATGTTAGCATGCTGTGCTCTCAGCAGAACTTCAGGGAAACATTTTACATGGCATAGGAACCAGTAACTCGGTAATTCCTTCTCAAGAACACAGTCTGAAGGAACTGGCTGATATGGGCACAAGAACTGTCAACGCACAAGCAAGGTCCCCGCTAGGTTTTACCAAGTCCGCATCTCACAGAGCACCAATGGCTCCACTGTGGAAGGTTTCCAAGTTCCCCTGAGGGAGAAGAGGTGGAGAACTGAGTACACCCAAATTCACACATGGGTGTGACAGCCCTTTACCCTGTACAATTTCCACATGCCTAAACTCCAGGATGCCTTTTACAGAGATTTAATTACAGCACACCTTCTCCAGGGAGCCCATGTTGTTATGATAAAGTGAGAGGGAGACCTTGTCGTATTCCGTGGTGGGCAAGGTTGACCAAGGCAGGGGACAAACATGCCAGGTAGAGTTTAAATGAGTTTTATTAGAAAGGGGAGGAGGAGGAAGAAACGAGAAAAGATAAAGAGACACAGAGAGGACAGAAGAGAAGAGGGAGACAGGAAAAGTCCTGTCTGCCCAGGGGAACTGTAGGAGAAGAGAGGGAGAGAGATCAATCATAAGTGGGTGGGGTCTGTCTCTTAAAGGCGTCCTTTGCACCTTTATGCAGACCACAAAACCATGGAACCCCAGGCTGACTAGGATACTGCTTGAGTGCATCCTGCCAGGTGACAGGGGCAGGCCAGCATAATACCTGAATCCTTACACCTACCCTGGTTACAGACCCTTTCCAGGGTCACCAGAAGCCCAATGACCTTTGGAAGTGTCGGAGACCAACTGCCTGGTGCCTAGATGACCCTAACACCCGCCTCTCCATCACTGGCTCAGTACCAAATGAACACACAGAAAACAGCCCTCACTCTGACCACTAACTGCCCCCGTCTCCACTCACTGCCTCCACCACTTGCCGCCATGGCTGCCGGCTGTAAAATACCCCTGAGTTTTCACTGTACCTGATTATTATTGTGGTCTCCTCTTGAACCAAGAAAAGTTGAGCAGCTTTTGTGTTTACAACAAAGTTTTTTTTTTTTCAAATGCTTCTTGTAAAGTAATTGTACTGAATTTCTGAAAATGTAAAGATTTTTTTAAAAAAAAAAGATAATCACTCAAGAGGTAAGTAGGAATGGTCAAGGCTCAGTCTTTTCTTTGTTTAATGTGAAAAGGGAAATTACTCCCCAAAAAAATGTAAAGAGGGGAGACAACAGGGCTGACTCAGACTCTCAGGAACCCCCATCCCCAAGCCAGAGGCTGGGGTCTCTCAGTGAGGAGCTGCATGTGACCCTGTGTTGACTCGAGACCAAGGATAGAGGAAAGCGTGTGCCAGGCTTTCTTCGACCGGCAACCAGCTCCCAAATCAAGACACAGAGACTTATTATCAATGATGAATGCTCAGCCCTATCTTTTGCCTTTCATTCTGTACTCTGTGTCTGGCTGGCAGATGCCTGGCTGGCTGGTCCTGGGCATTTCCCTCTTTCTCCCTCATTCTTTCTCTTCTCTTCTCCCTCCTACTTATCCTCTCTGCCCGCCAGCCCTGCCTATCCCTCTCCTACCTAGCTATTAGCCATTCAGCTTTTTATTGGACCATTCAGGTGCCTTAGTCAGGCAAAACAACACATCTTTACATAATTAAACAAATGCAGCATAAACAAATGTAACACACCTTTACATAGCTAAATATCCCACGACAAAAGTGGAATGGTTTGGAGGGAGGCTTTCACTCTGTGTGTAAAACCGACAAATGCAACCAGTGCTGGGGTCTACCAGAACAAGATTGTGACACCTGGATTCGTGAGGAACGTTTTGGAATCAAGAGGCCACAAAAGCTACACTTCATAGATAATAACATGAATCCTTTGGCTTTTGTTGTGTAAAAATGTATCTGTTTAAGCCATTGCCAGTTAGGGCTTGTTACACACAGGTAAACATTGACAATAGACTCGGGGAATTTGGCACAAGTGGACAGAGTCTCTGCTGAGCGAATGTGGAAGCTGCAGTGGCCTCGAAGAACCATTCAGTTCAATAGTAAAGGACTCTGTGATTAAATGAGACAGCCTGGGAAGCGCTGCTGAGCAGACCTGGCCCAGTACCCAGGAAGTCATAAGTCAGTGTGCATGCAAACAGAAGAATGAAACCTTTGCAGACTATCTGTGGGTGGTAGGCTCCCTAATGAAAACATGGGCTTTTTTTTTTTTTTTTTTTTTTTGCGGTGGGGGGGGGATGGGGAGGGTTGAGACAGGGTTTCTCTGTGTTACAGTCCTGGCTGTTCTGGAACTCATTCTGTAGACCAGACTGGTCTCTAACTCAGAGATCCAGATGCCTCTGCCTCCTGAATGCTGGGATTAAAGGCGTATGCCACCACTGCCGGCTGGGGCTCTCTCTTCTACACTACCTCACCCTCTGCACAGGCCTGGACTAAAAGGAGTAGATAAACCAAAGATGTGAGCAGCAGACTTCCAGCCCAACAACTCGACTCAGTGCTGAGACTCAACTGCTGCCCCAGCACCTCCTGTGAACATCTGGTTGACCTCCAGCTGTTACACAGAACCCACCAGCCACCCTGCAGTGACACAAGTTCTCTACCCTGGCCAGGCACTGCCAGCCTGGAACTGGAGCAACAACCCAGGCTTCCCCTAGGACACAACCTAGGTTCTGTGTAGCGGAGAACATACACCTGCTCTGCCTGGCAGAAGGGAAACTCATGGATGAGTCTGAGTTCTCTGGATGGCTTTGCACTTACACTTCCTGTCAGCTTGACAAACGCTTCACTATTAAGCCACGGTCTTTCCTTTCTTGTTCTTCCCCAAGTTGACACATCAATATCAATCTTGGTAGTTCCAGTCTTTAAAAATCCAAACTCTTTAAAATACCCAGTCTTTCAAAATCCAGTCTTTTAAAGCTTTGAGCTCTGAACTATGGGCTCCTGTAACATCAAAAATAAATAAAACACGTTTTCACTTCAAGAGGGAAGAACCAGTAACAACCTGATCAAAGCAAAATCAAACTCCAAACTGAATAAATAACTCAACATCCAATGTCTGTGATTCACTCACGATCATCTGGGCTCCTCCAAGGGGTTTGGGTCACTTCTCTGGCTCTGCCCTCTGCAGCACACACTTGTATTCTAGGCTCTGGCTGGCTCCACTCCACCTCAGCTGCTGCTATTCTTGGTGGTCATCCCATGGAACTGGCATCTCCAAAGTGCTGGGGTCTTTGCTATACCTGGGATGTGCTTTCATCAATAGCCTCTCCTGGACTGTCTTCAGGGACTCTAGACCCGCCACAAAGCGATAAGCCTCAGCTGCTCTCCATGACCCCTTCAGGCCTTCAAAACCAGTACCACCTGGGTGACCTTTACACTACCAAGTAAGTTCAGCTGCCAGCATGAGGTACACCCTTGGTGGCGTCTGGAACACAGCTTCTGTGTGCTGGCCCTGAGGACACACTTTCCAGAAGGCGTCACCTTAGTGATGCTGGACTCTTCTTTGTCCAGCTGACTAAAACCACAGACTCTCATCAAAATAGCAAAAGGCCATCATAGAATCTTTGAACTTCCTACTCTGAAACTTCACAAGCCAGGTCTCCATCTTCTTTTTGCCCTGCTGTCAACATTTTCATCTTCCAAGCTCCTACAGAACAGCTTGCTGAGCTCTCAACACTCAGTGGCTTTCTCTAGCCCCAAATCCCAAAGTCTTTCCACAATCCTCCCCAAAACACCATATGAGGTCTGTCACAATACCCCACTGTGCTAGTACCAATTTGTCTTAGTAACAGTTACTATTGCTGTGATGAAACACCATGACCAAAGCAAACTGGTGAGGAGAGGGTTCATTTGGCTTATGTTTCCATATTACTGTTCCTCATTGAAAAAAGTCAGGATAGAAACTTAAACGGGCAGGAACCTGGAGGCAGAGCTGATGCAGAGGCCACAGAGGGGAGCTGCTCACTGGCTTCCACCATGGGCTGAGCCCTCCCCCATCAATTACTAATTAAGATAATGCCCTACAGGCTTGCCTACAGCGTGATCTTATGGAGGCATTTTCTTAATTGAGGCTCTCTCCTCTCAGATGACTCTAGCTTGCAGTCAAGTTGACATAAAACTAGTCAGGACATGACTGGAGGGCAAAAGAAAAGTTTACAGCTGTGGCTGAAGGAGTCTCCAAGGCCAGAAGCAACCATCACAGGGACAACATGTGGTTCAGTCTGGTATGATCAGTACTGTCCCCTCAGCTTCTAAACCCATGTATTTACCAACTGGTTTACAGAGGGGCTGGGATCACCCCATCAACACACTAGCAGAAGCTGCCTCACCCACTCAAGAGGGACTCACCGGGGACTCACTATTTGACAAATAATGAGTCATAAGGAGTGTAATGAAGTCCTTTACACTTTAGCTAGAGGGAGCCACAAAGCACCTCAGAGAAAAGTGATCAAATATAATTAAAAGTCAGTTTTTCTGCTTGGGTGGGGTGGGAAAGGCCTGATCTCACCTGTACTGTGGGCATGTTCCATCTTGAACCTCGTGACTGTGCCATACATGTGACAACTGATTTTTTTTTTATTTTCTTTTTTGATTCTGCACATGTATGTGTGTGGTTAGCAAATATGTGTCCATGTGTAGAGACCCCAGGTAGGTGCCGAGTGTTTCCTTCAGTATCTTTCCACTTATATATTAAGGCAGGGCATCTCTGAACCTAGAGCCCACCGATGTGGCTAACATAGTTAGCCAGCTTGTTCAGGGGTACTGTCTCCAGCTCCCAAAGTACCAGGATTACAGATGGGGCTGCCATTCCCACCTAGCTCTTAGACAGATGCCAGGATCCGAACTCTGGGCCTCATACTTACACAGCAAACATTTTATCCACTGAGCCATCTCCTAGTCCCAAGTCAATTTAAACATTCAGCTACAAACTGGCCATTTAATCCCCAGCACTAGTGAGGCAAATGCAGAAAGATCTCCGAGTTTGAGACCACATGCATACCCTATTTTTTGGTGGTGGCCTATATTTGGGCCAGAAGCAGGGACACAGCTGTGAACAAGCAGGCCAGCATGGGGACCATGCATCAGAAAGGTCCCGATGCTTACCAAGTTCAGAAATGAAGGACAGAGTTGAGGCGGTATGGAGGGGACCATCATGGTCATTGGTACTGACCATTTAGAGAGGCTGGGGAAGGCCTCTTCCACCTCTGCACATGCAGAAAAGCTCAAGGAGGTTCGGCATGTTCCTCCACCATGACCAAGTCCCAAAGAAGATAGGTACCCTAGGGTGTATACAGCAGGCACTTATTATAAAATGTATCCTCAGATTTCAAACCCAAGGAACTACTGACTCAGAAAGCTGCCAGAAGACCTGCTCCCATCAAAGCCAAGGAAAAGCCACACCTGATCAGTTCAGTGACACCAGGAGAGGCAAGCCAACTCACCAGACTCCACCAGCCAACATCAGCCAACAAGGCAAGCGCCTTCCCGGGCCTGGCAGAAGCTGCAGCTCCACCCATACACTCGGACACTGAGGACAGTGTCCTCTTGGCTCCTGAGTGTCAGAACGTTAGATCCCCTGGTATTGTAGCACAGTGCAGTGTCATGTCCAAATGTCCCCCACAATGTCCCCAGCCAGCACAAACAAAATGCAGGGAACCCCTGAGGCAAGCTGCTCAATGGTGCATCCTGGTGGCACCACACTACCAAGATAAACCAACTCTACCTGGCTGGTGCCTAATCAGGCCATCTCCCTGGGGCAGCCTGACCTATAACACCCCATTTCCTAGAATCACCGACTCACCAGGAAATTGGTTTAAAATACCCGTCTCTCCAAGGTGTCACAACACAATAGCAAGAAGCACCCCCTACTGAACAGAGAACAACATGCTGACTGGCCAAACGATGTGGGTCACACATTCCAGTACCTGGGCTGCATTTTAACCAAGTTCACCAACATTTATTGAATCCACCTTTGTAATGAACCCACTAGTCAAGGTTCAGGTGGAGCTCACGAAGTGGGGCGTGGCACAGATAAGTGACGGACTCAGGGCACACCAAGATGAAAGTGTCCTCTCGTGACAAGGGGAGAGAGCAGGGTCCTTGGCAGATAAAGTGATCTGTGGAGGGGGTGATGTCACAGCTGTATGGCCTGGGAGGTTGGAGATGGCAGACAAGGGGAAATCATGATATCTAGAGTTGCTAAGAGCAGGGTCCTGGAAGGGGAAGAGGCAGCTGGGGCTGGTGGAGAGGGGAGCAATAAGATTCATAGGGAAACAGCAGGCAGATCCCTCAGGCGGAAGCCACACTTGGGGCTCTATCAGAATGCTTCCCTCCCTCTCCCTCTGGGGGTTCCACTGTACCTTCCAGAACAGGAGTTACCCACCTGCCAGAAGTGGCCACTCCAGCCTGCTCCGGGGCTGAGGGCTTCTGGGCAGGCAGAAGTGGGGGACAGTGGAGAGGAGCCGGAAGAGCTGCAGGTGGAAGACCATGAAGGTCTTCCCCAGCCTCAGTTTCCTTGTCTATCAAATGGCTTAGGAATCATAGACAGGAAGGTGCTTGGCGCTGTTTATGTGTGGGCCTCCTACCATGGGACAGCAGCCAGGGACACAGGTGTGAACAAGCCTGGCCGGCACTGTGGGCCAACAGAGGAAGGTCAGTAACAATGGACAGAGACAAGAGACCACATGAGCACACAACAGTGTGTTCCTTCAATCCGAGATCTTGCTCCCCAGTAAAAGTCCACAGCCCACTGACCACATAGTGGCTTCACAAATGAAGGTGTCACCTTGCAATAGACATGCAAATTCTAAGTAAAATAATCTGGCTCTCCAGGGCCACTGGGCTACTATAGGGTCCCAGCCCCAGACTCCACTCCACTCCCCAAGGCAAGGCCCCAAATTCCCAGCAAAACTGCAGCTCCAGGCACTGCTCTGTGTGGTAGGTCTGCTGCTGCTGTAGAAGGAAGAGTCCCTCACACTGAGCCCCAAAGTGCTGATATGACCATGCCTAGGAGACAGGAGGGACAGGGGCTTCCTGTCACTTACTGACACCAAGAAACAGTACCAGCTAAGCCCTCTAAGAGAGCTGCTCAGACATGTCACCTGGATTCTCAGTGACAAATTGTGCTGGATAGTTTTATGTTAACTTGGTACAAGCTAGAGTCATTTGAAAGGAGGGATCCCCAACTGAGAAAATGCCTCCATAAGATCAGGCTGTGGGCAAGCCTGTAGGGCATTTTCTTGATTAATGATTCACGGGAGGGCCCTGTCCATGGTGGGTGGGGCCATCCTTGGACTGGTGCCCCTGGGTTCTATAAGAAAGTAGGCTGAACAAGTCATGAGGAGCAAGCCAGTAAGCAGGACCCCTCCATGACCTCTGTATCAGCTCCTGCCTACAGGTTCCTGCACTGTTTGAGTTCCTGTCCTGACTGCCTTCAATGATGAATAGTGATGTGGAAGCGTAAGCCAAATAAACCCTTTCCTCACCAACTTGCTTTGGTCATGGTGTTTCATCGAAGCAATAGTAACCCTACCTAAGACACCATGGAACACAACCACTGGGGACGAGGAAGTGAAGTCTAGAGAAACACCTGAGCCATGCTCACTCACACTGACTGCAAAATCCCCAAGTCCCAAAGTCTTAATTGCTCAGCAGCTAACTAACCAAAATGAACTGGGACAGTCCTTCAAAGTCCTGGGCGGAGTGTGGCTGTGTGGCCAGAGCAAGCCTTTAATTCTGGTTCATGACCTTGGCTATGTAATTGGAGGAGCCTCAGTTTCCCCAGTTGGGCCAGAAGAGCCAACTCAGTGTCTGACTACTCACATAGCTAAGGAAGTACTGGGATCCAGCCCATGGCAGGAGGCCAAGACCAACAGTCCTGAAGTTGCCCACCCATTCTTGAATCAGGTCACCATGTGCACAACTAGCCTGCCAGCTCAGCCTATCAGTGAGAGACTGTGTCAACCACCAAGGAGGATGAGGGACATCAGAGACACCAGCCTATGGCACATGTGTCAACACACAAACACACACACACACACACACACACACACACACACACACACACAGAAACAGAGTCATTGTGCAAAGGCTCTGTGATAGAAAACCCGTGAGGGTAAGGGACCCTTGCGGTGGGGGAAGGCAGAAAGCAGAGAGGCACAATGCTAAAGGAATGTGACTTCCCAGTGGCTAGGGAGTAAGCTAAACAGACCGGGCATCCTGGCTTGGGATTAAGCTCTCCCAAGGGACGTTCACAAAGCAGCTAATGGCAGGACACTAGGCAGGAAGGGCGTGAGTCCTTCACATCTGCAAACTTAAAAAGAACAGCGGCAAAAAAAAAACAAAAAAACAAAAAACAAAGTGCCTCCCCGTCCCTGGCAGAGCAGTGGGCATGCTTGTCTGATTGGGAAGGCCTCTGTGGGGGTAGTTCCGCTGTTTGCAGAGCACCAGGTTCTAGCAAGAATCTTGTTTTGTTTGTTTAATGGTAAGCAGAGGCAGAGTGTAGCTTGCTACCTTCTGCCCCATCTACAAACCCCACTGAGGTTCCTGGAGCCAAGGATTTAGGAGGACAGCCACTCTCATCCAACTCTCAAATAAACAAGAGTCCCTTTGGCAGATGTCCCCTCACCCTCCCCTCCAGGGCTGGAGCTCAGACAATAGCTGTGTTTTCTGAGAGGCAGTGAAGGGCTAGGGCTCGGCATGGGAACTCACCCAAGTACAAGCTTCCCCACCCAGGACCCTCCCTTTCCTACAGCCAGGGTCAGCATTCCCTCCGTCCCTCCCTCTCCTGCCCCCCCCCCCCGTGCTTCCCCTAGAGCCTGACCAGCCCTGAATTCCTGGGGCCCAGAATCCAGAAGGTTCCGTGTTAAACACCCAAGCTCAGTGGTGAAAGCAGAGGGGACAGGCTACATGTGAGCCTGCAGTCACTCTGCAAATACAGGATTTAAAAAGTACCTTCTATGTGCTGATGTCACATATGCTATAGAAGGAAGAGCTAACAGGTCAAACACAGACCTGAGAGGCTAAAATGGGGGTGGGCAGTCTGGAAGGGTTAGAGGTCAAGGGTTGGGGTCCAGGCAGGCACTACATTTGGAGACCTCCTGGGACAGGGACATTGGACCTCCCGCTCAGACCTACATGTGGAGAAGCCTGCCTGCCTGGGCAGGAGCTTTCCAGACAGTGGACTGAGGAAGCAGGGCCCATGAGAAACAAGAAATGGGACAAGGTGTATGGGAAGGGCACCCTACCAGCAGAGTCCATGCAGAAAGAGTGAGTAACCCCAGTAGGGACCCAGAAAGTCGCCGTCATCCCCCCCCCAGTCTGGGTCTTCAGTAGGGCTATGACTCTGCCCTGTGCCTCCCAATGGGAAATAAACAAGGGACCAGTGCATCTCTGAGTCTCCCCTATCTAGCCTGTGAGTTCCAGAGCTCAAGGCCTTGCAAGACTTCCCCCTCCAGATCAGGTCCTGGCTCTTGAGAGTACCTGGCCCTGGACAGACACTCAGATAACAGCTGCCGAGAGCCCTGGTGCCCTAGGACCAGATGTGAGACCCAAGGTCTGCATTGGACACGCTGGCGAGAGAGTGAAAGCTAGGAATGCACAGAATAAGATGGTTCCCACAGAAGCCACCACTGTCCCCCCCCTTAGGGCAGCCAGTGTCCTTTCCTGTGTGACATCAGCTGAGCAGGCCTCCATCCAGCAGTGCCAGCGAGGCCTTGACATTTGTAGGATAAGAATGGACATGATTTATCTACACAGGCCTTCCTCGAGGAGGAAGGAAACTCAGATCTGTAACCAAATTTAACTTCTTTTCTCCACGAATTTCTGCAGCCAGTAACACATGGCAGGGAGTGCGCAAAGGGAACCCTCACCTCCTGGAAGCCATGGCTTAGCATTATCCAGAAGGACAGCTTGCTACCCCCAGCAAGCAGAGCGGAAGCCCTAAGGAAAGGGGGAGGGGCACTCCTGGGAGTCACAGGGGCAGCTTGTCTCTCAGTCCCCATCCCTGACCTTCCTCAATAGACAGAAACAAAAGAGTTAAAGAAACCAGACGGTGACAGAAGCCAGGGCCTCTCTCTCACTACCCTGGGAATTTCAGAACCTGTGAACAGGTTTGGCTCAGGAAGAAACGGGCACCTGGGAGAGGTGCCTTGGCTGTTAGGTCCTGGTGGACAAATGGTGGGCACACAAACACTCAATGCCAGGGACACAGTTCCCAGGAAGTCAGGTCCTCCAGGTGTGGCCTTTAGTTCTGGGACCAAGACTTTCATCTCCATCCTTCCAGACACTCAAGGATAGGTGACAAGGGGCTCTACAAATACATTCGGAGTCTGGGATAAAACAGCAGCAGCTCCTCCAGGCAAGAGAGCAAACTGCATGCATGCACAGAAGGTGAAAACTGCATCCCTGGCTTCCTAGTAGGAAAGGATATGTAAACCAGAACTCCCTATCTGGGGTTTTTCCCCAGAACCCAGCTGTGTCTGAGGTGACCTGCACCTTCAGGCCTGTGGATCAAGACAGAAAAACTGACCACGACCTTTGGTTCCCATCCCTGATGTGCCAGCCTGGGGAAAATGCTCTCTCTGGTCCTCTACTTCTTGGGGTGATGGCAGGGCTGCTAGAGGGTTGGGGTTGAGAATGGAAACACTGGGGGACTGGGGTGCAGCTCGGTATAGGGAGCTGGCCTAGCGTGCACCCCTGAGTTCCAGTTCCAGTTCCAGTTCCAGCCCCAGTGAACCAGGCACAGAGGCAAAGGGGCTGTAGTCTCAGAACTCAGGAAATGGGGCAAAAGGATCAGGTCAGGGTCACCCTCAGCTACAAAACAAGTTGAAGGCCTAGCCCGGGCTACATGAGGTCCTGTCTCCAAAGTCACAAACACCCAAATGAAGCAACTGAGCGTGTATATTAGGAGTGAGGGTGTGGGGGGCGGGGGCAGAGTCTAGGTGGGTGAAGGTATAGGAGTGGCATGTGGGTGTATATGCTTTTGTATGTGGAGGACAAAGGGCAACCTCCATGTTGGTCTGCTAGGTTTGTTGGTCTGTTTTTTCACTTTGATTTTTGAGGCAGGGTCTCTCCCAGGGACCCGGAACTCACCAATTAGGGGAGGCTGACCAGCCAGCAAGCTCCAAAGACCCACCCTCCACATCCCCATCACTGGGATTACAAGCACACACCACTAGGCTTCTCCTTCTTGCATTGTAAGCACTTCACTGAACTGTTGTTTCTTAATGAGGTCAGGTGACCGTTACCCAGGACTGCTGCCCTTACCAGAAAAGAAGTTGTATACACAGCTATGAACCAAGAAAGCCTAGGTCTCAGCCAGCCTCTATCCTGGCAGCCCTGCAGCAAGGCACACCCTCTCCCTCCAGCCCTCACACAGCATCTGTTGTGAGCTCCCTGCAGCAACCAGCAGAGCTGACCCACATAGGTGCCCAATGAGTACTTGATAGAAGCTCAGAGAGGTCAAGGAACTCACAAAAGGTCACACAGCAGGCAGAAGTGGTGAGTAGAATTAGTAATTAGGCCAGTGACCCACAGCAAGGACACAGAAGCCACCTCTATGACCTCTCTTGCAGTTGCCTGATCTATGTCCCCAGGCTCCCTGCCCAATCTTGGTAGGGAAATGTCCCAGCTCAGGAGCCCTACAGATAAAAGTTCCTTCCACTCCTCCAAGGTTTTGCTGTGGGGCAGGAGATATCCTGGAGGTGAGTCATCCCAGAATCCACAGGACACTTGTCAGCCTCCAGCCATAGCCACTCTGAACCCCGTCCCTGCTGGGGCTCCTCTGTCCCACCCCATCCCTTCAAAACCCAGTGTCCATGCTTCTGGAAGGCACCCAGCCCCAGAGGACCATCAGAACAGAGAGTGCCAGGCCTCCTCTGGCATAAAGCGCACCGTGACAACAGTACCCAGGGACTGGCCAGTGGTGTTTGCTTTCCTGTGTTAGTGTTTTCAAAGTCACCTTCTACTGGGATGCCGTGGCTGGCTGTTTTCACTACGGGTCATGCATGGCACAAGGACTAGTTCAGATACAGCTCAGTCCAGTTGGGTGACCTCAACCTCAGGTGAATCACAACACAGGAGCCACAGGTGGGACAGACATACGTGTGACAGAGCCAGGGAGATCTGTACAAATCCATCCACTCACTCGCCCTGGCACCGACAGACACATAGGAACCTCCTTGGCTCACTCAGATCTTGGTGCCATAGGAACTTAAGAAGTTTCTTTCTTAATGTAGATATTCAGACCCAGGTGCTTATCTCGGCCCCTCTGTTGGTTTGTTTTGAGACAAAACGACGATACATACAAATGCTATATACTCCAGGAGAGCCTCAAACTCATGCTTCTCCCGCCTCAGTGTCCCAAGTGCTGGTATTATAGGAGTCCACCACCAAGCCTGGCTTGTGCAAAACTCTCCCTGGTGGCGGGGGTATCTTATGAGCTTTCATTGAAAAAGAACACATCCTCAGCTCTCAGGGGGCATTTCCCCAGTGGATGGGGGGGGGGAGTCGCACACTCCCAGAGTGCCCCAGGGGCATCACAAGTCTTCTCCTCAGTGGGCACAACCATGGGTGCCCTGGATCATCGAGAAGTAGATGCTGTGTCTTCCCTCTCTTTCTTTCCAGTGCTGGATACAGAACTTCACATGCTAGATAAGTGCCCCACCCTGAGCTACAACACCAAGCCCTTTTCCCTTTTCATTATGGGCCAAGGTCTCACTAACCTGCCCAGGCTGAGCTGGCTTGAGCCGGCTATGTGGCACAGGCAGTCTAGGACTTGGGATCTTCCTGCCCCGGCTTCCTGCATAGCTGAGATGATGGGCCTTGAACCAGCACACCCAGCCACTGTGATAATTCACTGAATCATGGAAGAGTCTCAAAGGGTTCACACCCCAGAGGGGGGAAGCCACAACACTTGCAAAAAACACATCATACTGTAAAGAAGCTTCAGCCAGCGCCGCCCCCCTCAACCCCCATAGATACAGCAGCTGGCAACAAAATTCCAAAACTTTCCCTCAAAAATCAGTGCCTGCCACATCCTTAAGGCTAGCTCCTATCAAGGCCCCGAAAATACCATGGCTGGCAAGGGCAGAAAACACACCTCCCTGAACTATGGGCAGGAAGATAAAATGGCACAGCCACTGGGGAAAGCAATATGGATATTTCCCAGGTTGCTTGTCTGGAAATGGGGACTGGTGATGCCAAAGCTGGTTGGGTCTTGCTGAAGTTTATGTCATTAACTATTATTGACTCATTAAACAGCAATTTCACAAGCTTCCATCTCATCTGTGGCTAGACCCCCCACACTCCAGGAGCCAGGAGTGCTGCCAAAGCTGCACACAGTGGCAAATTCATTGCTTCAAAGAAGCTACAAAGGCACTAAGGGGAGAATCTAAACACCTACCCTGCTCTTGAAGGAGAATGTGCTTGTTTCATTCATGAGAAAAAGATATGACCCCCTCCCTGCTTGCACACACCCCCCAAAGTCTAACAACTGTTCCTCTCTGTGACAAAATAACTCACTTGTGGGCAGCTCATTACAGTATGCAAGATAGGACTGAGTGACAGGGCATAGAATGTTTGTCAAAGCAATGTGCCTTAAGTGCCAGGTAAAACTGAACGACTTCACTGAACACGTGTGACTGTGTATGCACACTCATGTACACAGAAATCAGAGGAGGACATCAGGAACCCCGTTTCCATCTGTTCCCTCAAGACAGGGACTCCCACTGAGCCTGAAGCCGGGCTGGTGGCCAGCATACTCCACCAATCCTCCTGTCTCCACCCCTCAATGGACTGGCACTGAGATGACAGGTGTGCACACCACTGTGCCCAGCTCCTTATGTGGAGATTTGAATTCAGACCTTCACATTTACATAGCAAGTGCTCTTACCTATGGAGCCATACCCCCAGCCTTGAACATCTTTGAAAATGTTTTTATTTAAATTTTGAAAAAAAAAAAAAGAATGAATCATGGGGTTGTGGATGTGCTTGCCTAGAATGCCTGAGACTGTTTGATCCCTCAGCATGACAATACGTAACAATTAAATGACTACAGAAATGAAGTCAGGTGTGGTGGAACACCACCTGTGACCCCTGCTCGTGACTTCATTTATTCTATATTTACTTGTTATGTGTTGCCATCCTGGGGGACACGTACACACGCGCGCGCGTGCGCGCGCGCGCACACACACACACACACACATACACACTATATATATATATATATATATTAATAAATAATGCTAAGCCACCTTCAGTCAGAGCTGGCCACCGGTACTGATGACGGTGACCCAGATTTACTGGAGGGAGTCAGTGAGAGGAGCAAGCACTGAGCAGGGCTGGCTGAGTCAGCACCTGAGCTGGTAGAGATGGGCAGGCTTGAGGAGGGGAAGGGAAGAATGGGGCAGGCCCACGAGACTGGCAAGGCAAGAGCCTGCATTCTATGTGACCCAAGAACCCTAGAGGCTGAGACCCTACCTCAGCCCATGTCATACAGGGAACTATAGATGGACTGGGCTGTGCAATGTCCCCATCCAAGGTCACACAGAAGAGCAGCATCACTCCCCTGCAGATACACCAGCCGGTCCCCCAACTCACCTCTGAGAACCTGGCTCCATCACCTGCCCTGCCCTGTGGCTCCCCACACCCTCTCCTCTCTCTGCCCTTCCAGGCCTCCATGGCATGAGCAGCCTCTTCCCAACAGCCGAGCCAGTATTCCGGAAGCTGCTCTGCAGCCAGGGGAGGAGACAGAGGGTTCTCTGGATCTCATCTTACACCGGCCACCTCCCAATGGGCCAGTGGCTAGGACTTGGATGCTGGCCAGGCCTCGGCAGGGACAGGAAGCATCCCCAGTGATGGCGATCAGGCCGGGCTTATGAAGGAGCCTAGTGTGCCAGCCAGGATGGTATGAAGCCACTTGGACCAGTCCCAGTCAACACAGCCCCCACTCCGTGAGCTAAAACAACGCCAATGGAGTTGTGCCTAGAAGAGGTACTGCGGTCCCCAACCTACCCTAACTCCATCTACTAGTTATAGTTTGCAAAATTCTAGAAGGAGCTGCTCTGCTTGAAACAAGGAGAAGTATGCAGCCATCTAAAATGACAACTCATGAGGATGGGGGGTGTCGGATGCTGGAGAGAGGGCTCAGTGGTTAAGAGCACTGGCTGCACTTCAGAGGGCCTGAGTTCAATTCCTAACACCCACAGGGCAGCTCACTAGTGTCTGTAACTCCAGTTCCAGAGGATCTGACACCCTCACAGATACATGCAGGCAAGACACCAAGGCACATAAAATAAAAATAACCCATTAAAAATAAATATATAAAAGAACAGAGGGTATTAACAAACTGGATTCTTGGGACCTTATCTTACAGAAGAGAAGCCAAGGCTCAAAGAGGCAATGTGACTTGCCCAGGGTCACACGGTTAAGAGGTTCCAGGGAATAAGTGCACATTCCATGGCGTGGACATCTCTCAGTTAACATGCATGCTACCACATGGCATCTTTGGAACATATGGCTACAGGCCTACGCTCCTTTCTCTCAACGCTGCTCACCCAGGTAAGGGACTGTTGCATTCTAGGGCAGAAGAGCCTAGAGACAACTAGCTGCACACTGGTGCACTGGATGACACTTTCATGGCACCCGCAGATGGAGGGACGGAGGTGGTGAGAAAACAAGGTGGAAAGGCCCTCAGGGGGTCATATAACACCATACCACAAAGGAGGCCCGCACATACAGTAGTAGGAGCACAGAACCAGGGTAACAGAACCACAGCCGCATCCATTCTGCCTGCACAAGCCCTAATGTGAACTCCCATGACCCCAGGCTGTGTGGCTCCAAATAGGGTGTGATCATCCCTGGAGGAGCCACCTCCCAAGGGTGACTCAAGCCTCAGGACTGGGAACTGGGCAATATACTCAACAGCATTGCAGATGCCCGGCTGACCCCCACCAAAGAAGATGGGGGAAGATGGCTCACACCTGCTAGCTGGGTCAGCCGCCAGCATTCTGGGCATTCCAAAAATTCTTCCAGCTTTTGGCTGCCTCCCTCCTATCCACTCGCCCACCCACTTCTGAGCGAACTAAAGGAAGGCAAGACAGATGGGCTGTGGAGGAGAACGGGGACCACAAGAATCGTCACTCACTCTAAGTAAAATCTGAGAATATCCAAGCCGTCTCACCCCTCTAGGAGGGAAGGTGTCACCTACGGCCTGCACATTCTAACCAAGTCCTAATTGCACAAAGGGAGCAGTTTGGGTTCAAGGCTCGCTGGGAGAAAGGACCCAGGCTGAACTCTGGATGCCCCCTCCCAGCCCTGAGAAGCAGCTCTCTGCCTCCTTGTCTCTCTCCTCTGTGGTGTCAGGGGGGCCTATGTACACAGCAGATGCTCAATAAATAACAAATATGAAAAGGGCCCAGTCTCCCCAGAGAAGGCAGAGTGCTGGGCTGGGATGTGAAACCTCCCTGGAAAGATGAGTTCAGATACCAAAGCTGCCATGAGCAGACGTCCCTCCTGAAGCTCCAAGCCTCTATTAGCTCATCCATGAAAAGGTTAATGATGCCAACTGCCTGAGTCACTCTGAGGGTGACAAGAAGATGCAGAACCCAACACCTCCCAAGCAAGGGCCGTGGCACACAGCATATCCTGGGCAAAACGTAGCTCCTCCAGGCCCTGCCTTTTAAAGAGCTGGGTTAGAGTCTTCCTGGAGGTGTAGCAGAAGAGACTCACTCGGATCTACTGCTTAGACCAGACAGGGGAAGGGCTCACCGAGGCAAGTGCAGGGAACTTTCTAATACACTTTAATCCCCACTGGCACCAGCCTAGGCCCTTCCAAGTGCCACACATGGTCCCTGACACACCAACTCAGCTGTGTCTGGCCTGGAGGAAAGAGAGATGAACTTGGGTGTTGCCCCAAGCCAAAGGTCCCTGGGAGTTTCCAACCCAGTCCCTCTACAGTCTGCCCAGTGCCCTAAACAATCTCAGAGGGCAGGGCCTGCCAAGGCCTGGACTTCATGTCCCAACAGGCCAGGTTGTACAGTGCACAGGGTGACCCTGGGGTACCCAGAGCCACTGGCCTCTCATTCTGCTGGGATGTGAGATGCCCTTCACATCCATTCCTTGGACAGACAGATCAGTCCTCAGAGAGGTCTTTAGCCACTGGGGGATCAAAACAAACACATAAATAAAGCCAACAGACTGGGCAGTGTGAAGCTGCAGCCCTGACTTGGGGCATCCATAAATACTTCAACTTCTCCAGTGGGCAGGGCCAGGCAAAAGGAGCCTATCTCCCCTCCTGTCACCCCTGGCCGGATGCTCTGGGAGTCTGGCCACCCTCACCTGTGTAACAAAAGCAACACAGACTCTGTGGGCATCACATCAAATACTGTACCTGAGACACCAGACAGAAGGAGGTGGCAATCGAATTCACCATATATCCTAGCTGGCCTCAAATTCATGGATGATCCTTCTGCATCTGTCTCTTGTGTGCTGGGATTACAGGCATGAGCCACCACTCCCCAGTCAATCTGTGTTAATTATTAATTATTTTATTGCTACTGCCCCTATTTCTGCTGCTTGTGCAAACAAGGGAGATTTTAAAGTTATAGACTAGTATCAGTTATGCACATTGAAGAAATAAACTCCAGGCCAACCTTAGTGCTCACTGTGCAAAA
>NC_048597.1:92843045-92845917 GCF_003668045.3 Cricetulus griseus
AGCCCTAACCTGCTGAGCCATCTCCAGAACCTGTTCTTCATTGCAGTTTTGTTTTATCCTTCTGCAAATCAGCTGAGGCTCAGGGAAGCTGAAGCACTTGTCTGAAGCCACACAGCACTGTGCAGAGCCAGGCAACCAGTTCAGCCCAGCCTGTTTGGCTGCCAGGAGGCAGCAAGGAAGACCAGAGGGGGCAGAAGCTGGAGTCAGGCTGCAAGGACCCACAGTGAGGGAAGCCAGCTGCCTAGGGTCACACAGTGAGCCCACAGTTAGACTCATCCTCCCAGCTCAGCTATGACACTCACCCAGACTCTGAGCATCTCCCCAGTATTCATGGCCAATGGGGTCCCCAGAAACGTGTGAGCTCCCTGCATGGAACAACACTGCAACTTTTCATTGCAGTTTCCTGACAGATCAGGACTGCCCCAGGAGGCGGAGTGGTTGGTATTGAGGCTTTGTCCCTCCTAAGATGCCCTACACTGGGTAGAGAAAAATCTTGAAATCCAGCTGCAGCAGGGCCAGAAGCCTGGACCACAAGTCTCATTTCACTTCTGTCCTCAAGGTGCTGGCAGCTCCCTAGAAGTCAAGCAACTTCTCTGGGCCTCCCCAGACTAAGAGTACCACAGCCAACAATAACCACTCTGCTTGGCCTGGTGTCGTAGCCTGTGACTCCAAATACTGGAGGTGTGGGGGGAGCTGAGACAACAGAATGATGAGTTCAAGAGCAGACTGGCACTCATTTACTGAGACCCCATCTCAAAGTAACTTTTTAAGTAAAAGAATGGAGATGTAGTATAATGGTAGAGAGTTTGTCTACCATGCTGGAAGCCCTACTGTCCATCGCCAGCATGGCCAAACAAAACCTAAAACTATGGCAAGCCAGTGCTTAGACAAAGTCCCTGAAGGTGCTCTCTGTCAACACAATGATGCTCACAGACCTCCTGAACCAGGCACTGCAGTGACTACCATTTTACAGGTAGGGAAACAGACATCCAGAGAGGTTCAGTGGCCAGCCCAAAGCCACACAGATATCAAGTGGTGGAGCTGGGATCTGAACCTGGGCAGTCTCTCCAAACCCCTACTGTACTCCCATCCTGTGCTAACCCCCTCAGACCCAGGAAGACCCTCACAGCCACCTGCTTCCTGTCAAGCACACCACAGTCCTTTATAGTAATGAACACAGGTCCCTGGTCCTCAGCGAAGTGAGGCTGGGAGGTAGGCAGGTACTCAAAGATGTGATCCAGCATTTGGGGGGCTGAGGCAGGAGGGTTAGATGTTCAGGAGTAGCCTTTACTACCTAGAGAAACTATCTCAGAAGGCAAATAAACAAAACGGGTCATTACTGGAGCCACCAGCTCACAGCAGCATAGCCAGGGCCAGAGCCGCAAGTCCTGTTTTCCAGACAAGGAAACTGAGGCTGTTTCTGGTTCATAATTCATGTTCTGCCTTCCCCACAGACCCTGTTCTGAGTCCACTGGTCCCATGCAGATCATGGGCTGACTCCTACCCTCTCTGCAGCCCCTTTGTTCCAAGAAGGTCCCTCTCCTGCCCCTCAAAAGGGATGTGCTATTGTCAGCAAAGACCTGCTCAGCCTCCTCAAGGGAGCCCAGTGGGCCTAATGATTTGGGGGAGGGTAAGTTCCTGTGACTTGTGGTGACTTACAGAATAAGGACAGAAGCAAGGCCACATCACTTCCTCCTGAGGTTCCTTCTAAGGTCCTTTACACCTGGTGTACCACCCTCTGCACACCTGCAGTTCACCCCTGAACACCTGCACACCTGCTGTCCCACCCCTTGCATACCTGCTGTTCCACCCCCTGCACACCTGAAGTCCACCCCATGAAAAGCACGCCCCACTGGCTACTATTGTTAGCTAGGAGATCTGTCCAAAGACAGATCAGCCAAACCACTTTCTAACCCAAGTGCAAAACAGGCCTATGTTTATAAGTCACTGTGATTTAAGAGATGCTTGTTACCCAGTGAGATCACAGGAAAAATGAACCAATACAGGAGCCACACACTACCAGAAAGACTAGAGCATTCACTGGCAGATATCTCCCAAGATACAATCTCTGGAAGGCTGGACTCAAACACACAGACTGCCAAACTCCAGACAACATACAGGGGCTCCAGCCTTCCTATTATAGGCTGCAGGATACAGTCTGAGACACTGACAGGACAAAGCCACCAGCTCCGCCTCTGTGCAGTTCAGACAGTTTCACTCCCACAGGAGTGCTCAGGGGACCCGGGCAAGAGAGGCCACCACTTCAAGATCTCTTTATCTCATACTTCCTCCCACCTCCTGGATGCACCAATAGTAGGGGCTGCAGAGTGAAAACCAAACATTCAGTAATAACTGTGTCCAACAGCAGGGGCCAGTTCACTTGGCTGGTAACCAACACACTTCCTCACACACGTTCTCAAACGGGAGATCACAGAGCTGTTTTTAATTTATATGTGAGGTTCTTCTATGTTGTTGCCAGTTCCCCCAGCGATTTACTAAGCACCTTCTCTGCCAGTTAGGACCAACACACACCTGCCAAGCCCTTCTCAGTCCTCGAAGCTACTCTCAGAGATAAATCCCATCATTTTCCTCATTCATAAAGAAGGAAATGGCCTCAGAGAGGTTAACACACCCCGCTGTGGTCACACAGCAGAGAAAGCAGCAAAGCCAGGACTTAATCCTACCCCTCCAGCTCCAGAGCAGATTTGAAAGTAGGATTCATAATTGGCAAGATGTGATGGAGGATCAGGAGGAATTAGAGTCTGTGTGTATGGGAAGCCTCAGGAGGACCATGAGGGTCTAAAGTGTGGCTCTCTGAAACGTTTAGCATGCCTGCGGGCCACGCATTTTCACGTGACATAGTATTTTCACA
>NC_048597.1:92846392-92871392 GCF_003668045.3 Cricetulus griseus
AGGAGATCTCTGGAGTTCTCAAGTCCAGGGACTCTTCCCGCCCAAGAGGCTCCATGAGATACTCATCTCATGGGAGAAAAATGATCCGTGTGTCCAGCCCTCCACCCAGTGACCCCTTACCCAGGCCGGCAGCCAGGATGTGGACAGTGGGCAGCCACACCTAGCCACAGGTAGACACATGGAATTGGAAGGAGTGTGGCATCAGGCAGCCAGGTCCGTGTTCAGAACTTAGCCCTCCACCTCCAGCTACACATCAGTCAAAGCTTCCATTTCTCATGGCGGATGGGGTCGTCAAAGCCAGCACTGCCTGCAACTAACTGTCATGAAGGACTCAGCCCAGGCCCTGACATACACCAGGGTACATCAGTACCTCTGGCTTTCCCTACATTCTCCTCGTCCCTCCCATGTTGCTTGGCCGACTTCTCTCACCTCCTCTGGAGAGTCCCCCTTGGTTAACCTCTGGTCTCTCTCGGCAATTTCACCTCAATTGCATCAAGGTTCTGAGAAAAGTTGCAGCTCTGAATCCACACTCCTGAAATCTGAAGTGGGTGGGGGCAGGCGTGTGTACCTCCAGGCAGCGATCTGGTCCCTCAGTCCCAAGCCTTCCAATGCAGAAGACACCGGGGTGTAAAGGTCTTTTATTCACTCCGAATGCCCTACTCTCTGGGCAGGACAAGGAGTTAGGCCTCACCCACCCTTGCCACCGTCCTACCTCCTACTCAGCCTTCAAGGCTCAGCCCAAGTGTCACCTTTGAACACACACACACAGGCACATAATACATACATAAATACATACACACATACATACATACATGAGCAAGGTTTGGCAAGGCACCATCCACCTGGAACACTTCTGATGACAGGCTATCATGACAATCCTCCTACGCTCACACCCTGAGCTCACTGACCCATCCCTGACACTCCCCAAGTCCCACCCCGGCAAAGGAGTGGAGGACCCCATCAGACCATATGGGCTGTGAGATGACTCAGTAGGTAAAGGGACTTGCCACCAAGCCGGAGGAGTTGAGTTCAATTCCTGGCACCCTTCTCTGCCCCAGACCCTGATCCTCCTCTTGCCCCAGACCATTGGTCCCTCCTCTGTCATCCCCACTGTCTTCCCAGACAGCCCAAGGATTCACCCCTTCAGGATGTGACTTCGAGCCTGGTCCTTGACACAGTGTCTGGAACCATTAGTTCAATGAATGAACAGCTGATGAATGAATTAGGCAACATCCAGAGCTCATCCTGTGTGTTGGTAAAATGTGGTGATGCTAAGAGGGGTCACATGACCAGGGATGGACAACTGACCCCTGCACCCCCATCCCTCTCCCACCCAAGCTCAGGTGAGCCTAAGTACTAACAGCCACCAGGGGTCCCCGGGGGAGGGGTGGCTAGCTCAGAGTCTGGGACTAGGTCCTTACCCCCAATCTCACAAAACAAAGATTCTGGGCAGGCTGACTGGCTAGAGAGTCATCTCTGAGGGACAGACTCTGAACTGCTCTGGGCCAGTCCACACTGACTCCCTGGGACTTGTGTGTGTGTGTGTGTGTGTGTGTGTGTGTGTGTGTGTGTGTGTGTTGTGTGTGTGGTCACACTGACTCCCTAGGACTCCCATGTGCCACCTATGACCACACACACACAGACACAGCGGTTCACACTAACTCCCTAGGACTCCCATGTGCCCCTGTGACCACACACACACATACACACATACACACATACACACATACACACACACACACACACACACACACACACACACACACACACACACACACAGCCACACAGCGGCGGGCCAAGCTGACCATGCGTCCAGGCTCTGCACTTCTCCGGCCTAAGTGAACTCCTGCCAAGTCCTCCATCCCTTTAAAGGGACTCCAGGAACCCACCACGACACGGGTGTCTGGAGAGGCCAGCCTGGCCGCACGCCCGCCCTGCGGGGTAGCAGGGAGAAAGTTGGCGGCTGGCAGCCTCCACCTAAGTCCGGGTTACTGATTAACCAGCCCCAGCGCTTCTCCGTGCGAGGCCTTGGAGCGGCAACTCGCCCCGGTGGAAGAAAGTCCAAGTTACTCATCTTTGTCACCGCGGACGGGGCAGTGCGCGCGCCACCCGGGAGGCCGCGACCCCGGGACAGGGCTCAGGCCCAGCGCCGGTCGCCGGGCCTCCAGGTACAGCTCTACTGCAACAGGCGGCCGTCCCTCCCAAAGTAAAAAGCCACGGCTCCCCGGCCCGAGGAAGGGCAGCCCCGGCCTGCACGGCGCGATTCCGAGCCACGCGCGAGCCGCGGACGCGCGTGGGGGAGCGGGACCAGCTCGAAGCCTCCTTCGCCGTCATCCCCCGGCCGCAGAGACAACGGGATCCCCAAGTCCACAGCGGGGACTCCGCACGCGGCGCCTCCCGGCTCCCCACTTCGCCCTCCGCCAACTTTGCCAACTTTCCACGCGGCCCCGCGGGCAGGAGTGGGCGTCCCCGCGCGCTCCCGCGAGCTCCCGCGCGTCCCCGCGCCCTCCGCGCACCTACCGCAGTGGCTCGCAGCGCCGCACCTGCCCGCCCGCACCTGCCGCGGCGCGCGCAGCCTCGAGACTGGAGGCGGGGCTCGGGCGGGAAGCGCCCCGTCGCCGTGGCAACCGCGCTCCGCCGCGCCTGCGCACAGCAGCGAGGGGTGGAGCGCGAGCCTTGGAGCGGTGGGACTGAGCGAGGCGCGTCCCCTGTTGGAGAGATCCGGTATTTTCCCAGGATCCCACTGTGCCCGCCAACACCTGAGAAGCTCTACTGGCTGTGGTGGGGTGCCCACCAGAGGCCTTGCTAGTGATCGTTCCTGGTCGGCTGTCTTGTTCATTAACCGTATCCACCAGAGTTTGCTTTTTTCTTTACTTTCTCTTTTAAAAAAATCATTTTTATATATTTTTCATTTGTCTTTTTTTATTTTTTTTCTTTCTTTTTTATTTTAAATAGAAACAATCTTCTTTTACATATCAATCCCAGTTCCCTCTCCCTCCCATCCTCCCATGCCCCCCATCGACTACCCATCCTATCCCCCTTCTACGCCCCAGGGAGGGTGAGGCCTTCCATGAGAGATCATCAAAGTCTGTCATATCATTTGGGGCAGGGCCTAGACCCTCCCCCGGTGTGTCCAGGCTAAGAGAGTATCCCTCCAAGGGGGGGATGGGCTCCCAAAGTCCATTCGTGCACTAGTGATAAATACTGTTCCTCAGTATATTTTTTAAAAAAGATTTATTATTGATTATATGTATACATTCATGTAAGTGCAGGTGCCGGCAGAGACCAGAGAGGGCGACAGATCCCCGGGAATTGGAGTTGCAGGAAGTTACCTGCCACTTCTGTAGGGAATTGGGAACTAAACTCTAGTATTCTGCAAAAGTGGTGTATTCCACCACGAAACAGCCCTCTCTCTCTCTCTCTCTCTCTCTCTCTCTCTCTCTCTCTCTCTCTCTCTCTGCCTTTACTAAGTACCTTTTGTATGCTGGGCTCTGGGGACTCTTCTCTGAGGCAGCTGGCAGGATCCAGGTTCTCATGGGGCATTACCCGCACTAGGGAGAAACATTACACTAGAAAATTGAATCATATTTATGACACTTGTTCCCAGGGGAGATGGCCCAATACGAGTAATGGGACATGGTTAGAGCCTTTTTTGTAAGCCAGCCACACTTCAAGAAAAGAGACAGGGACCCAAGCAGCAGTGTGGCTTCAGGAGATCTGCCTGACAGTCTTCTGCCTCCTCTGCCTCAAATTGATGATGATGCATGCATGTGTGCATGTGTGCGTGTGTGTGTGTGTGTGTGTGTGTGTGTGTGTGTGTGTACAGCTCACCCAATCCTGTACATTTTGACCCTTCTGAAGTAAGGACTGACACCTTCTGTAATATCCAGGACCCACCTGAGGCTCTCCAGGGATCTATCCACAGGGACAGAGCCCAGCAGTTGTATGGGTCATCTGGATGCCATGCCACAGTTATCAACCAGACCCATCCCGGTGAATGTCAAATATGACTGCCACTCCCTGCTTTGCAAGATGAAATTCCTCAAAGTCCACCTAAAAGCAGGGCTTTTAGACAGAGTTTATATGTTATTATAAAAATTGGTTTGTGTGCTGGGCATGGTGGTACACACCTTTAATCCCAGCACTTGCAGGCAGATCTCTGAGTTCCAGGCAAGCCTGGTCTACAGAACAAGTTCAGGACGGCCAGCACTACACAGAGAAACTCTGTCTTGAAAAACCAAAAACATTCTCAAAAAACCAAAATTTATAAAAATATATAAAATAAAATAAAAAGTTTGTGCGCACTCTTCTCTCTAGAAATACTTCAGATGGCTCCTGGGGCAGTCACTTGATTCACAGTGCCTACCTCAAGGTGGGGACATAGTAGGTGCTCAATGAACAGATATGCAGGGCCATAAACGGCCAGTCTGTGATACCTCACCATGTGCCGCGTGTCTCCCAGAACCTATGAGAAACTTCCTATCTCTCTTGTGCAAATCACTAGTTACAAGATATGTGTCAGAATGTTTCTGAGTAGCCAGATGTTTGTGGTTCTCGGCTCCCCAGCCAATGGAATCCTCCGACCTGACATTGCCTGTCTAGCTCAGAATATAAGCAGCGAAGGGAGCAAAACAGTGCCTTTCCCAATATCCCCACAGACACCAGACATGTCCCCGGTGACTACCCCATTCCCACTCTGCAGTCTGTCAACTCAATCCAGGCAGAAGGAAGACTGAGGCAAAACAAACTACAACTCCCTAAGGCATCTGAGTTCTCAAGGGACCAGACTTCCTGGAAGACAGCTTGGACTCCTATTCTCTTGTAGGCCAGGTGAGAGACTGCCGGCCACACATGCCCAGGGATTACACCCTGAGCAGGGAGTGTCCAGTCCCCAGCACCCCAGGCCCTGGCTTGTCTGTTCTGGTACAGAGAACGGCGCACCCCAGGGACTGTTCCAAAATCATTTATCTGCCTACTCCAGGAAGCCTGTGGGGATAGCTCTGTCTAATGTTATAACGATTCCAGTGACTCCTTCCAGCTGAAGACCCTGGGCACCCAGGTGGTCAATGGGGCTGCACACACTGTGCCACATTGTTCTGTGGGGTGAGGTGGCTCTACCTGCCCCGCCCACACACACACACACACACACTGGATAGCCCCTAGGACCCACAGCTGCCTGGCAGGTTTCATCGGTTTTTAGTTTTTGCTTTATTTTGTTGCCAGGGTTTTACTATATAGCTCAGGCTGGCCTGGATCTTGTGCCGATCCTCCTGCCTCAGCCTCCCAAGTGGTAGGATTACAGTCGTGATGCCCAGTTTCTGCTATGCTGAGGGTCAGACTTCCTGCTCACTAGGCAAGCACTTTACCCATGGAGCCACATCCCAGCCCTCCCTGTTTGTTTTTGTTTTCGTTTTTTTGTTTTGCTGGTAAGAGCCAACATAGTCTTTGAAATATTTTCTCCTACACCAAACCTTTGCTGTACTGTATGGAGGACCTTGCCCTCGGCTGGTCTGTCTTCCGCTTAAGGACTATCCCTCCAACCTTAGCTTCACAGTCAACTCACCTGGAAGCCTTCGGGGTTACAGGATAGAGATGGGTTCCATACTTAGACATGAAATGTCTGAATCATGTGTCCACCCACTATAGAGTGTCAACCGAGGTAGCATAATGGCCAGTTTCTTCTCTCTCTCATCCCTTGAGGTTGGAGCCCACAGTCTGTCACAGCACCTGAAAGATCACTGACCCTCAACACGGGACCACACTTGGAGCCAGCATTTTCACAGGACACAAACCAGGGCCTGGCTGACAGCCAGGCATTAGCTGCCCCCCCCCCCAATCATAGGTCACCAAGGATGGGTCCTATTGAGGTTTGATTGTGAGAGGTCCCCAATGTAGTTCATGTATTTGTATACAAGCTCCCTAGCTGCTGTTGTCTGGAAAGGTTGGGGGAGGGGATGAGTCACTCACTGCAGGCAGACCCCCGGGTTCTATAGCCTGCCCTACTTCCTGAGTGCAGTGTGACCAGCAGCTTCTCCTGCCACCATGTGTCCCCCACCATGATAGGCTGTGTCCCTTGGGAATAAGACTTTCCCCCTTAAGTCTCTTTTGTCAGGCAGTTTCTCACAGACCCTCCCCCTCACAATCATCTTTGGAGACTGCCTCCCGTTTCCCTGGTAACACACTGATTCCTAAGAAGGGAAGAGTGTCCCAGGTGCCCTCCCACCCCCCAGATTAATTTCCCTAGGTGGATCTTCTTCTTCTTCTTCTTCTTCTTCTTCTTCTTCTTCTTCTTCTTCTTCTTCTTCTTCTTCTTCTTTCTTCTTCTTCTTCTTCCTCCTCCTCCTCCTCCTCCTCCTCCTCTTCTTCCTCCTCCTCTTCCTCTTCCTCCTCTTCCTCTTCTTCTTCAATTCATTTAAATCTATTCTTAGAGAGCTTTTGGTCAAAACAAAAGGGACCTGAACCATACCTCCAGCCTGGATGGAGACATGATCTAAACTGCTCAGGATTCTGAGATGGCAGGGACACATTGCTCATTTTCATTTTTTATTTATTTTATTTATTTACTATCTATCTCTCTATCTATCTATCTATCTATCTATTTCTATAAGACTATACATAGAGATAGTCTTTCTCTATGTATCCCTGGCTGTCCTGGAACTCACTCTGTAGACCAGGCTGGCCTCAAGCTCACAGAGATCCACCTGCCTCTGCCTCCCTCCCAAAAGGCATTCACCACCACCTCCCACCCACCATTGTTCTCTTGATAGTCAATTTCACGTGGTTAATCACCTGAATAGGAAAATGCCCCCCCCCAAAGTTGGAACCCCAAGACATCTTAAAAAGATGGCTGGGTGGGGTGGGGTGGGGGTGGGCATGTGGCTCAGTGGGTAGTGTTTGCCAGCCCTGGGTTTGATCCCCAGCCCTGGGATGATGCTTCAGGGCCATCCTCATAGGACTTTGGATAGAGGCAGTGGGGTCAGAAGTTCAAGACTATCCTCGGCCTCGAAGAGAATCCAAGGCAAGCCTGGGCTAAGTGAGACTGTTCTCAGAATAAAATTAAGAGAGATACACGCTCATATAACCCAAACTGCTCCACCGTGCTGAGACTCAGGGGCCCTTACAGATGAGCCTGTGCACTGGCTGGGTTCCAGCTGGAAGCTTGACTTCCCAAACCGATGCTCAGGTATACATACACCCTCTCCGTACCAGAGAGCTCTAACTGACCAACCTCGACCCTCTCTCTCCCTTCCACACTCCTCCTCCAGGTAGCCCGTCTGCCCTGGTTCTTTCTCTCAAACTCCTAAAAAATTGTCTGCAAGTTTCCTTCTAAGCCCACTTTGGAGCATTTTTATTTACAACACTAAAAACCTACAACGGGGACCCCGAGTTCCCCAGTAAGGATGATACTACTGAGATTAGCGGTATGTCAAGCCGGGTGATTTCTTCAATGAGAGCCACAACCCTGTAAGAGGTGTTGCACCTTCAGCGGTGCAAGCAGAAGAGGGGGCTGAAGCACAGAGAAATCACGTAAATGGCTCAAAGTCACACAGCAAACTCAGGCTGGCAAACTTTTGCACATGCTCGGGACTTACTGGGGATTTGATGCCAGCCCGACAAGAAGGAAGGAAGACAGACTTGGAGTAAAGGAATGGGAACAATCACAGGAAATGCCTTGCGAGGTTGGCCAAACATCAGCCAGAAGATCCCTGAACTGGCAGGAATCCAGAAATCCCCCCATGGCAGAAACGAGGGGCGAGGGCGCCCTCTGCTGGCATCCGTAGCCACTGGCTTCCTGTGGAGGCAGGAGCCTGTGCCCCAAGCTATGTCTGGCCACCCATCTTCAATTAGCCAATTAAAAGAGCCAACTTAATAGTAGAAAGAAGAAAAAAAGGAGATTTATTCAGTGACCGCACTGGGAAGAGGGACAAAGAGAGGCACCAACCTACCCAAGTCCATTCCCCTTGCAAAATGATTAATCCAGCTGGGCTTGTCGACGGTTCACACCCTTTCATGGAGGTTGGGAGGGTCATAGGACCCTCGCCTGAGTATCCTGCTGCTCCAACTCTGCCCTAACTGCACATGGATCCTGGAAGAGGCTAGGGAGACCGGATCCATCTATGCAGCTACAGGGAAGCCCACATCCGTTGGGTGAGAACTTTGCAGTGCAACCTTTTGCGGGAGCACCCACGCCCCTATAGGTACCTAATCAAGTATGTTCTTTAAGGAAGCCCAATAAATTCACTGGGACCTCAGGAGGAAGGTAGATGTTTATGTCTCCCCCCGGGAAGGAATTTTATCAACACCATCTTTTGGTCCCGGAGTGCAAACTAAGTTTGAATAATGGGCCAAAGATATGCATGTCCAAGAGTCATGCTGTCTCTCACACTATTGACCTGTCTGTGTGTGAGCTTCACTCCCATCCCACTGGGTAGTCTGCTAAGTTGTTAGAACTTCTGGAATCTCTATTATTATTGTTGTTGTTGTTGTTGTTGTTAGTTTTTTTCAAGACAGGGTCACCATCATGGCATGTCACTGCTGACTGAGCCAGCCAAGCTGGGGTGCCAGGGCATTTACCCAGGAGAGGACAGCATGGACAGGCCAGCCGAGGCTGGGCAGGTCTACTGGATGTTCCTGGAAGGACAGCTAGTAATGGCAGATCTGGGACCCAAAGGTTTCCAGTGCCCTCTAGCAAACATCAATTTCAAGAAGAGAAAGTTGGATACATGAATGAGGAAACAGGAATTCACCTCAGGGGCCCCAGGGTCCTGCTGCTGGAGCAGCCTGATCAAGGCTGCACACCGGACATCTGCTGAGGTCCTGCATCCTTGATTGGGGGGAAACACACCACTTTGATGATGCCAACTGGTATGTACCCTTCTGCTATATGAGTGTTTCCTGAGCGTAAATGTGAGAGGCTGATTAACTGAGGTTGTTTATTTTCCTGGAGTGAACTGTGCCCAAAGCTTTGCCACAGAATTCCAGTCATGTGCGTCTGAACAATTCCTTATTTCTGCTTGAGCCATAATTTTCGTTTGCACTTTCATCATTTAGAACAAAGAGAAGGTGCAAGCACCATATTTAATAATTGCTCAGGTACTCCCCTTTTCGTGCCTTCTCCTACCCAGGAAACCCCATCCCCCTTCCTCCATCCTACTTGGGACCGGAATTCCCCTCTCGGTCCCACCCATCAGTCAGCACAGAGTGAAAAGCTATTGATTTCAGTAACCAGGAAGGAAAGTGAGCTTGTGTGCACACACCCTTCTCAGACCAGTTCCTCACGTGACCCTGATTTGCTCACCAACCTGAAAGTGACCTTTAAAGGAAAAGAAACCTTTTAAAAGCTCACAGATTTATGTTTCAGGCCAGAGCTGGAGTGGGGTGGGGGGGTAAGGCCAAGGTGAGAAGGTAACCTTGGAGAGGCCTGATCTAAGGTGTGGGGCCCTAGACAGAAGAGATATTGGAGGTGAGGAGAGGGGAAAGAGCTGGGCTGGCCCCAGGCATCACTTAGGGGCCCCAGCAAGTTTCAGGGGGCTGCCACGGGAGCCACGAAGTGGCACACACTCTTGTGTGCTTGTTTCTCTATGTGGTCTGGAGCCTGAATTCGGAACACAGCCACAGTTTTAAATCATATGTGCAAAGGAACCCATCCCTCCAAATGTTAAGTGCACCTGCCATAGGCGAGGGCCTGTCTTTGTAATTGGAGACACTTAAGACTTTGAGCCATTGCATCATTTGTTCCAAATGACATAGCCAGCAGGCCTGGCTGAGACAGGTCCTATTGAAAGAGCCCACGTCTAGAAGGCAGCCCAGTGCCCTTCCTCAGGGCTTGGTCCCATGCAGCTCTGCCATGCTTATGGTTCAACTGCCACAGCCTCCTGCTCAGCCACTGCTTCCTCTGATGCAACTATTCCTCATCTAGGTCCAGATTCAGACGCTCCTAATGCCATGCTACCATCCCAGGTCTCCAGGCCCAAAGCCCTGGGGGCATCTGTATCCCCACCTCCCAGTGCTACCACCACTTCCTCTCATACTCCAAGTCATACTCCCTCAGCAAATCTGGTCCAGTTGACTTTTCACCTTCAGGGTTGCTGCATAGCTTGACCACTCTGTCCAGACTGGAGCTCCACCATCCCCCAAAGGCCCTTTCCCGTGCATTCCACCCACTCTATGGCATCTCTGCTTCTGCAGATGTGCCAAGTGTATGCTCGTCTCAGAGCCTTTGCACCTGCTCTGAAGTCAGCCTGCAGTGTTGTTATCCCCCATCCCCTTCCACTCATCTCCCCCGACCACCTTTAGGTCAGACTTAGCTTTTTCATGAGCTTTATAAGTCTTTTCCACACAGGTTACCTCCCTGCCCCATTACTTCCTAAGGCACTGCCTCACATCTGCTTTATATATTAACTTATTTCCTCTCTTCCCCAGTCAAAGGCAGGATCCGTGGGAGAGAGGCTGTGGCTGACTTGTTTGATGTTCAGGTCCTAGTACCTAGAATAGGCCCTGGCTGGAACTGGTAGAACAGTCGCTGATGCCCTAACTGTGGCAAAATCTGGAGGCCACCGGGATGCCCAGCCTTAGTATCTCCAAGAGCTTTGGACTGAAAGACAGGAGCCAGCTAAGTTTGAGTCTGAGCCTCAACTTTACCACCTGTGGATAGAACAGCATCACTCACCAGGTGCTAGCCCACTCTAGGGGCCAGCAGGATGGCTCAGCCAGTGAAGGTAATTTGATCACTGGGCTCACACAGTGTGAGGAGGGAATCATCTCCCTTAAGTTGCCCTCTGACCCCACATGCACACTGGGTCACCCACTCCAGATATGCATAATTGTTTTCTGTTTGTTTGTTTGTTTTCACTAAATTAAAACGTCAGATCTAGACAAAGGAAGAAGTATGCATTCTGTCTCATTCAGTCTCCCTGTAGGTGGACATCGGTAACTGGAGCCTGGTGGAATGTGCTTTGGGGATGTAGGGCCTCACTTAGCTTTCTGGGCCTCTGTTCAGTGGCTGTGATTTTTCCAAGGTGACACCGAGGCTTATCTAGTTGTTTCAAGGGCCCAGAAACACCAGAGAGCCCTGGGGCAGTGGAGGATGGGGCTGCAGGGCTCCACTCCCCAGTCTCTAGGTCTGAAATTACACCCCTGAGGTCAGCTGACCCATGGGAAGAGTGAGTTTTGGTGAAGGGGGAAAAATAAGTCCTTTGTCACCCAAGGGATGACTCCCCACGTGCTGGCTAGGAACCTCAGACAGATTCCTAATCCCAGTGTGAAACTCTCTCACAACTTGGCTGTGCCCTTCTGCTCAGGCCGATCTCTCCCCACCCCCACAGTCATCTCCCCCTCCACTTGCCAGGATCGAGGCACAACCCCAAGCCCAGATGTCCGGCTCCTCAGCATCACACACTATGGGATCTATATGCTTCTTATACACATGGAGAAACTATGACTGGTAGCTGTGACCATCTTGAACTGGATCCCAGGTGAGAGGGAGGATTCCCTGCCATGTTTAAGTACTGACTGGGCTCTGAGAACCCCCAAGTCCTACAGCTGCATCTCCAGGACATCTGCCATCAGAGGGGATCCAGCTCTGACTTAACTACCCCTGAGAGAGCTTGAACAGGCTCTGCTACCACCACCAGCAGGGTGAGACTTCTTCCAGAAGACATCCTTTGTTACTTAGGTAAGTCTCTGCTTCAAATCCCTTGCTTTTTTTTGTTTTTTATTTAATTTTACTTTTCTTTAGAAAACAGGCCATGATTGGGGTGTACCCCTCACAGCTTTCCTGCTGGAAACTAAATCCTAAAAGTCCTGTGTTGATGATATCTGGAGGTGAGGTCACTGGGAGGTTAAGGTGGGTCAGTGAGGTCAGGAGGGTGGGGCCCCAGCATGGTAGGTTAGTAGCTTTGTGAAAAGAGGAAGGAAGAGCTCAGTCTGTAAGTGCTTGTGTGCAAGCCTTAGGACCTGATGCCCCCAGACCCATGTAAAACATCCAGGTGTTGATGAGTGTGGGCACATGCCATTAATCCCAGCAGAGGCAGAGGCAGGCCCACCACTGAGTTGAGGCTAGCCTCATTTGCATATGGAATTCAGTACAGCCAGACCCTGCCTCAAAAAATGAACAAACAAAAAACAGGTATAGTGCATGCTTGTAGTCCCAGCACTGGGGAGGCAGAGGTGGGTGGATCCTAGAGCTCAGCAACCAGCCTAACGAACAAGCTCCAGGTCCCAGGGAGATATCCTGCCTCAAAAAGAAAGAAAAGGGGGGGGAGGGAGGGAGGGAGGGAGGGAGGGAGGGAGGGAAGGAAGGAAGGAAGGAAGGAAGGAAAGAAAGAAAGAAAGAAAGAAAGAAGGGAAGGAGGGAAAGGTGAATATTCCTGAGGAATTACACCCGAGGCTTACCTCTGGCCTCCGTGTGCGTGTGCCTACAGGTTCATGCATGCCCACACATACATATACACACATGCACATCATAAAACAATGAAGAAGGAAGAGGAGAAGATGATGATGAAGAAGAAGAAAAAGGAAAAAGGAGGAGGAATGAGGAAGAGGAAGGAAGAGGAGAAGGAGAAGGGAAGGAGGGGAGAAATAGGCTGGACATCTTGCCAGACTCTGAACAGATGCCACAGGGTGCTCTTGGTCTTCCCAGTTCCCAACATCATGAATCAAATGACTTTTTTTTTTTTTTATAAATGACTCAGTCTGCAATATTGTATTATAGCCACAGAAGGTGAACTGAGACAATGATGAAGTCTAGCAGGACTCCAAAGGTCATGGGTCCACATCCCTAAATTCCCACAAGAATCCTGCTGGAGACTGAACATCTCCCATAGTTCCTTGCATGGGATGCTCACCTCCACATGAAGGTATAAGAAGATGGGGCTCTTGGTGGCAACAAGAGTCAACCTGGAAACAATGCCATCCAGACGGCATCCACAGGCTCCCAACAACATCAGTAGCAAATGCCTCCTGCACCAGCTGCCAAAACTCCACCAAATCCTAGTCTACCCTGAACAATGGACAAATCCCAATCCCTCCAGAGAGAGGAGTTAGCTGGTGGGACAGAAACCCCAGCCTGGAAGTCTGGGACTTCAGGGCTGTCCTTTTGGACAAGGGAGACATTAATTTTCTTGTTGTAGTCAACTACCTGACTAAAGGCAATTTGAAAAAGAATGGGTTTTTTCTGGTTCCCAGTTTGAGGGTGCAAGTGTTCACGGTGGCGGGGGGGGGGGGGGCACAGTGGCAGGAGTGGCCAGCTGCTACATTTGCAGTTGGAGGCAGAGAATGATGAAGCCTGCTGCTGAGCTCACTTCCTCATTTCTTTCTTTTCTTTTCTTTTTGGGGGGGTGGGGCGGGGGTACAGGGTTTCTCTGTGTAGCCCTGGCTGTCCTGGAACTAGCTCTACAGATCAGGCTGGCTTGGAACTCAGAGATCTGTCTGCTTCTGCCTCCCAAGTGCTAGGATTAAAGGTGTGCACCACCACCTGGCTTCACTTTCTCATTTTTATTCAGCCTAGGACCCCAGCTTCATGTCACCCGCGTTCAGGATGGGCCTTCCTAATCTAGATTACCTCTCATGGAGACTTGTCGATTCTGGATCTTGTCAAATTGACAGTCAGGATTAACCGTCACGGGAGACCTGGGTTGAGAAAGTCACGAATGTGTGAGTGTGTGAGCGAATGGGATCTGGTATGTCCCATGCTAGGTCACCTCACTGTACCCTCTTCACCTCTCCCCTTGTCTTGACCCCCTAGGTCAGCCACACTTCTGATGGAGGTCAGTGTGAGGGCTGCTCTAGGACTGTCCCTCACGGGCATGTCTGGCCTCAGCCTCATCTCCCCTGCCTGGTTCCAGAGCCCTTCCTTCTCCTATGGTGTCTTTGCATACTGCTCCTGGCCACAGGGTGACCGCTGGAACCAGAGCTGTGTGACCTTTGGGTCCCTGAAGGACATGCCAGGCTTGGCCTGGAAGGTGAGACACAGTTCTTCCAGGGCTCCTGGTTCCTGAGGAGTGGGCTGTGGGGGTCCTTAGCTTATACCATTTGTCCCAGTGACTGAGCACACAGGTTCCTAAGCCCAGAAACTATTAGGAACACCCCCAAAGAACTTTGCACAGGTTCTGAGCTATACCTCAGAGCTTTGGGCTCTGCAGGCATCAGGCAGGGCATGACTCTGTCTAGAGGCAACTCTTAGCCCTCAGATAACCTTTGTGCAAGCCAGGAAAATTCACCTTCTTCAAGACACCATACTTGCCAGGCAGTGATGGAGCACGCTTTTAATCCCAGCACTGGGGAGGCAGAGGCAGGTGGATCTTTGTGAGTTCGAGGCCAGCCTGGTCTACAGAGAAGGTTCCAGGGCAGCCAGAACTACACAGAGAAAGCCCGTCTTAAAAAAAAAAAAAAGAAAAAAGAAAAAAGAAAAAAAAAGAAAAAGAAAAAAAAAGAAAAAGAAAAAAAAAAAGACAGCATACTGCCGCCTGCTAAGAAATCACTGCCATCAATAAGCAAATTTGTGGTGTTTCTGCAATGTACAACCCAAACATCCCGACCTACAATATACAACCTGCATAACCTGACCTGCAATGTACAACCCTCATACTCTGGCTTGCAAGGTACAACCCGAACACCCCTACATGACTCGGCCCTAAGCACTGCTGGGTTTTAACAAATGAAAGATGAGGTGTTCAGGTCCTTATGGTTATACCTGTCATGATGATCAACAGGGTGAGGGTGAAGAGCAGGCACTTAGTGCAGCACTGAGGAAGAAGATTATACAGCCTTCAAAACTGATCACAGAGGTGACATTGCAGACGAGGGGCTTCTCCTGGTGATCCTGGCAAGCACTTAGTAAGGATGGGATGTAATGGGTCATCGACCTGGATTCTGCTTCTGTTTATTTGATTAGCTGTGTGTCTCAAGGCAAAAGGTCTTGCAGTCTCTGGATCTCTGTTTATTGGTAGGGAAAATGGGACTATAATAACACATGGCTGTTGGGGACATCACAGGGACTCATATGGCAATAGGTAGAGCGATTGCCATGTGCCCCAGCCCACCTCCCTCTCCTCTCCCACCAAGGTCTCGGCTGTGATGCTCCTGGAAGGCTGGGTCCTGCTGGCCATTAGTGCTCTTCTTCTTTTGGCCTGGACACTGGCCCCGAGAAGGCTGTATCCCTGGAGGGGCTCTGCTCCAACATCTATGGTCCAGGCAGCAGCAGGTAGACTCCTGCACACAATGCTGAGATCTAGGAGGTGAACTCTGGGATTGTGAACTACTCTCATCCTTTACAGGACTTTGGGACAAGAGGACACACAATGTTGAAGCCACCCACTCCTGACCTTAGCTGACCTAGTCCTGTCTACCCTGTTTCTCTTTGATCCATCTGCTCTGTAACATGTTTACCAGTGCTACCGCTGCATACTTGGATAGTCTGTGTGCTGCCCAAGGATGCCCAACCAAGAGCTAAGATGATGCTGGGGTCTAGTCCTAGCTTTGCTTCTGCTTCAGTGGAGGAGGGTTGCTCTTCTCTAGTTCCCTGGGAGCTTCTGGGTGAGGTGGCCTGAGCCCCACAGTGCCTCTCATCTAGTTCACCCTCCACCCCTCTTACCCAAATCAGAATAGCTAGGTCCCACAGGCCCTGGCTGGCTCCCTCTTCCTCTCCTGCCCTGGCTTACATGCCCCCCCCACATCCCCTCCACTCCTGCACTCACAGACAGGCCCAGCTGAGAGAAACCAGATCCAAGCAGCTGACTGGCTTATCCACCTTCCAAGGGCTTCCCATGGCAGGCAGAGGGAAACCCAAGTCTCTCTCTCCTGCCTCAGCCCTCCCCGTCCTGGCCTCACCTCTCCAGCTGCCACTTCTCTCTGACGCTGTAATCCCACGCTTATCCCACAGTCCCCTCCCCTCTCTGCAGGGATCTGCTTGGACATTCTGTGCAAGGAGCTGCTTTCTCCTTCTCAGTAGGAGGACCCCCCTCAAGGTGTCAACTGGTTTTTTTTGTTTTTTGTTTTTTATTTGTTTTGTTTTGTTTTGTTTTTTGTTTTTATTTCTAGCCTTACCATACTTGCAAGGAGCTTCTTTTGCCTTTATTTTTTAATAGATCTTGATCTTTAGAGTCTGTGGGAAGAATACACCTAGATACATAGTGCCAAAGTGCCCCAGGAATCTGCAATTTGACACCCCAGGATTCTACTCTGATGGACTGGTGGTGACAAACTGAGCAGAAACAAAATATCACTCTCTGCCGGGGCTCTTTCTTGGGGCTGGATTTTAAACCAAACATTAGCAAAGCAGAACAAGAAACTCTGAAAAACAATTTCCTGTGTGCATGGTTCTAAGGGTGGAGCCTAGGACCTTGGGCATGGTGTGTGTGTGTGTGTGTGTGTGTGTGTGTGTGTGTGTGTGTGTGTGTGTTTGTGCGCGCGCGCACCACGAGCGTGCCTCAGTCTCCAGAGTGGGTGAATGGAGAGATGGGTCAATGGGTGAGAGGATGGATGGGTGGGTGCACACATAGACAGATGGATGGACAGGTGGATGGGTAGGTGAGTGGATGGGTAGATGGATGGGTGGGTGGAAAGGTAGGTATGTGAGTAGATAGGTAGATGGTTGAATGAGTGGATGGATGGGTGGGGAGGTGGATGGATGGATGGATGAATGGATAGGTGGTTGGATGGATGGATGGATGGATGGATGGATGGATGGATGGGTAGGTTGATGGACAGATGGGTAGGTATATGTAAGAATAGATGAACTGATAGTTGGATGGGTTGGTGGATAGATGGATGGATACGTAGTGTTGGTAGGGGTGGCAGTGTGGTGGCTGAGTCCTGGGATGACAGATCATCCCAGAAGCGTTTCCCCAAATACTGACTTTCCTTTTCTGCTGCCCCCAGCAGCCTCCACCCTTGTAGGTCTGCTGGTTTTTCCAGTCACTCTGGCTTCCCCTTTAGCCAAAGAAATCTGTGAAGGTTCCTCCACATACTACAGCGGAACATGCCAGCTGAGCTGGGGCTATGCTACTACCATCCTCAATGTGGTCCTGACCAGTCTGCTTGTTGTCATCGGATGGCCTCGAATGACCAATGGCCAGAGGACAGCTACCCCATCCTCTAGTGACACTCCAGAGAATCTCCCTTGTGTCAGAATAAGCAAATGAACATCACCCAGGAAAAGTGAAAGACAATCAGGAACAATCATATGAAATTGTTACACTCTCAGGTTCAAATTCCACCTCCTCTGCTTCCATGCTGTGCAACCTCAGGCAAATCAATTTCCCTTTCAGGACTCATTTATTTTTGGTAAATTGGAGGTTGGTATAATGCCTGCTTTGTGGAGGGAGTTGTTAAGAAGGACTTTGATTTGCTGTATGTAAACGGAGCATGTTGTCCCATGTCTGGCACAGAGAAATCAGCAAACATTTGCTGTCACTGTGTCCCTGGCTCACAGAACTATGGGAACTAGGGTGAGAATTAAATATATGGACGAAAAGTGCACAGAGCAACCCTGAAAAGATGTCGGTCTATTCCAACTCTTTGTTTTAGTTTGTTTATTTGTTTTGAGACAGGGTCTCATGATGTAGCCCTGATTGTCCTGGAACTCTCTTCATAAACCAGGCTGGCCTCAAACTCACAGAGATCTGCCTGCCTCTGCATTTCAAGTGCTGAGATCAAAAGCGTGCACCACCACACCCATCTAATCTGACATCCTTTCCATGGGCAAAACTTGTTTTCTGTCTTCCCTTATAATCCCTCCTCTCTTGGGGAGCTTGAGCATTTGTTTCCCATGAGCTATGTAGTGAATCTTTTGTGTGCAGAATGCTGCTCCCTGCTGGGTGGTGCTCAGGACCTGTCCCACCCTCCATATAAGTAGAGCACCCATAGGGAAACTTTGCTGTTTCTGGGAGCTCAGAGGCCTTCCATCTAGTTCTGATGTCTGTCTGTCCATCTTTGGACTTCTTGTCTGTGATGTTTTACATTGACTGCCAACTTGGCCATCCTGCTTTCTACTGGGATCTCCCCTGGGAGAGAAGGGAGAGGGAAGTTGACTGTTCTCACCATCCTGGCATGAGAAGGTGAGGTCCTCCCAGATTCTGCTTCAAGCCAAAAAGATGAGATAGTGCATGCCCATAATCACAGCACTTGGGAGGATCAGAAGTTCAAACCCAGCCTCAGCCAGCATCTGCTGGAGTAGAAGATCTAGGCTATCCTGGGCTACTTAAAACCTTGTCTAACCCCAGCCTCCCAAATGCTGGATGTGGTTGCATACAACTTTAATCCCAGAACTTGGGAGGCAAAGACAGAAGAATCTCTTGAGTTGAAGGTCAATTGGTCTAGATAGCAAGTTCCAGGCCAGCCAGGGCTACACAGTGAAACCTTGTTAAAAAACAAAAACAAAAACAAAAACACAAAGAAACAGCGAAGTAACTAGATACACACTTAGGTTTTCCACTCAGTTATATTTTCTCTGAATAGAACCACCTCTTCAGGAGACACAAGACACTTGGGCAACACTAAAAAGAGAACTCCCTGGGCATGGGGACATTCCCCCAACACCCAACTCTAGGACAGGAGAAAACACAACACACAGATATCAGCTGGTAAGTGGAATAAATACGAGGCACTCGGAACCACAAGCACACGCTCGGGAGGCACAAGGGGGGCAGAAGGAGATCTTGTGCTATACTTCATACTGGTCGGTTACAAAAATAAATAAGGGTCAGGAGGTCTGGACCTGGCTGTGCTAAAACACCACCCTTTGTGCCAGCAGCCCTGCTGCATAATAAACGTTTATCTGACAGTCCTTTCTTGTCCCATCTTGGGAAGCTGGGGGGTCTGGCTGGGAGGCGACCGTGGACATCAGGTCCCCTCCCTTCCTGCTGCCCCGGCACAAATGGGGCTGTCCCTGGAGATCCAGTGAGGTTTCTCTCTGTCCACCCTGCCCACTGGGTGGAGGGCAGAGGTTTTGACTCAGGAGGTGTGACAGAGGGAAGGAGACATCACAAGCCTGCAGAGTAGGACTCAAGGCTTCGGGTACTCCTGGAGATGTTTCAAACCACACTTGTCTCTATGAAACCCTACTCGCCATTCCTTGATTGCCCCAGAGGCTGCGGGTCCTGGGGATAAGCTTCCACTATGACGCTTGATTTCTGCTGTACCCCAGACCACTCTACTGAGGGACAACGAGCTCAATACAAAAGCTCATTCAGGGTCAGTGTGTGGATTGACAGGTCTCAGCATGAAGATGTAGAGGAACCATTTTCAGGCCCATCCCTGGCCCCAGATCACCATCATGGAACATTGACCAATCTTGCCATTGGCTAACCCCTAGTGAACAAAGTGCTTAGAGAAGAGATAGTTTACCTGAGCAGGTAACACACACACACACACACACACACACACACACACACACACACACACACACGTCTGTAGGCTTCCACAAACAAACACACACATCTGCAGGCTTCCACTAGAGCCCAGGCCCACAGGTCACAGCTGTGAGGTCTCCCCTAGGGGAGGGTAGTTAGGGTCCAGCTCTCATCAGGAGCTCCTACCACCAACCTACAAACACCTCTCCAATCCCCAGGGCATTCACAGGAAGCCTTCCTAAAACGAGTCTCCCAGCAGCGAGCAGAAAAAGTCAGAAAACACTCCAGCAGGGTTGTGGCAAGCTGTGTGCTTCTGACAGGGCAATGAAGCAGACCTCGGGTGACTCAGCATGAAGAGAATGGACAGGGATAGGCTGGTAGCCCCTCTTCCAAACCAGGGGTTCTCTGGTGGGGGCACACATCTGCTGTGCAGGAACATTTGGGTAACCTTGGGAGATGGTACAGGTTCGAAGGCAGGGGTGATGCTCAGAGACATCTAGGACTTCAAATGTGAGTAATGCCCAAGGGAGACCCTGCTCCAAGTCAGCCTGGCAGGAATGTTCTGGAACACCTCCAGAGGCCCTTCCCTGTCAGGTGCAGAGGAAGACCCAGAGGCCTCTCCTGTACGGACAAGGAAGGAACAAGGGAAAAGAAGAGGAACAGCAGGCCCAGAGGCCACCTCTACTGACTCACAACCCCAGCTCCCAAGAGAGGGAAATCCCAGTCTTGGGCAATCTTTGGTCAAACAGGAAAACATAAGGCTCAGCTGGGCTCTTCTCTACCCCACTGCCTAATGGCCAAGGTCAAGAGTATGGCTCTCCACACAGAAGTCCACACTGGTCCACAGGCACAGGGACCTCGTGCTGGGCTGCAGGAAGGGAAGGGGTGGATGACAGCAGGGATGCCTCGCTGTGGCAGCCCTCACTTGTTCTCAATCAGAATCTGCACTTTGTGAACGAGGTCCCGGGCCAGCTGCAGGATCTGCTTGGCGTTGTGCCGCTCAGCCATTTCTGAAAAAGAAGACACACTCATGAGTGGCTTTGTGTGTCAGCCCCGGGAGATTCCTCTAGCTCCTGGTGTTCCCACCACAGAGTGACTCTGAGAGGAGCCCTGCACCTCCAGATCTCAGCTTCCCCATCTGTAAAATGAGGACCGAAACAGGAAGCCACTGCATGACATTACCATGGAAACAGAAGTGATGCTGGCTCAGAGTGTGCTAGGAGAAGACTGGTTCCTCCACCCTTCCTGCAGGCAGAATATCTATGAATACTTTACAAAGTCCTTGTCAGGCCAGACACAGCAGTGTATGCCTGTAATCCCAGCACTGGGAAATCTGAGACAGGAAGATTAGAGTTGGAGGCCAGCCTGGGATACATAGCAAGACTTAGTCTCAAAAATAAAAAGTAGTATAAAGCCATGTGGCAGGGTTTATTTTTTTATCTTTAAAAGATTTGTATTTATTATGTATACAGGGTTCTGTGGGCAGGCCAGAAGAGAAAGCCACACCAGGTTGTGAGCCACCGTGTGGTTGCTGGGAATTGAACTCAGGACCTCTGGAGGAGCAGTCAGTGCTCTTAACCTCTGAGTCATCTTTCTAGCCCTCAATAAGTCAGATTCCTAAAGATTCTATGGGAATGAAGAAAACCATGGTCGGTGGAGAGAAGGAGAGGGAAGAAATATCAAGAGTCACACAAAAATGCTTAGACTTTCAAAGCTCTGCATACAGCAGGATAATTTGAAGCTTGACTTTAACATGGAGAAACCATTTCATAAACAGAAAGAAAGCTAAGACCCTGATTTCTAAAGCAGCTGCTGAGGTACCCCCTGAAGTTCCTGGTAAACACTTGAGGACATTGTGTGATATGCAGTCACATTTGGAAAAGGAAGGAAATTGGAGGGATACAAACCAAAGAAGTCAAACTAAGGTGGTAGCCCATGCCTTGAATCCCAGCACTTGGGAGGCACAGGCAGAGGCAGAGGCAGAGGCAGAGGCAGAGGCAGAGGCAGAGGCAGCGGCAGAGGCAGAGGCAGAGGCAGCGGCAGAGGCAGAGGCAGAGGCAGAGGCAGAGGCAGGTGGATCTCTGAGTTTGAGGCCAACCTGGTCTCCACAGTGAGTTCCAGGACAGCCAGGGCTACACATAGAAACCCAATCTCAACAAACAAAGAAGCCAAACCATTCCTGTTTGCAGATGACATGAGACTGTATATAAAAGAAGCTAAATATCCTACCACAAAACTTCTAGAACGATCAACAATTTCAGCAATGTGGCAGGACACCTAATGAATTTACAGAATCAGTGGCCTTCCTATATATCAGCAGCAAATATGCTGAAAGAGATCGAAGGCACACTACCATTCACATCAGCCTCCAAGAAAATAAAATATCCAGGAGTAAACCTAACCAAACAGGTGAAGGGCCTCTACAATAAAAATCTTCAAGCCTCTGAAGAAAGATTGAGAAAGACACTGGGAAAATAGAAAGACCTCCCATGCTCTCGGATCACTAGAATTAACACCAAAAAAAGGACACTTCTTTGCAGAGCAATTTACAGACTCAGTGCAATCCCAGTCAAAATCCCCACCTCACTCTTCACAAATTAGGAAGAAGCATTCTAAAATCTATAAGGATCCACAAAGTCCTGGGGTAGCCAAAGCAATCCAGATCAGAATGAACAATGGTGGGCAGGGTTAGTATTCCAGGTTTCAGGATATGTTACAGAGTCATAGTAACAAAAACATCTTGCTCCTGGTTACAAAACCAGACATGAAACCAACGGAACAAAATGGAAGACACAAACATGGCTGCAAATAAATAGAACCATCTAATAATTAACAAAGAGTCAAAAGCATACATTGGAGAAAAAAGTGTCTTCAATACAAGTCCCTGGGAGAACTGGGTGTCCACATGCAGAAGAAAGTAATTAGATCTGTATCTATCACCCTTTGCACAAAACTAACTTCAAATGCATCAAAGACCCTGTGCTGGATACTTTTATGTGGACTTGACAAGAGCTACAGTCATCCTCAGTTGAGATAATGTCTCTATAAGATCAGGCTGTAGGCAAGCCTATGGGACATTTTCTTAATTAATGATCCATGGGTGTCTTACTATGGCAACTTTGATAAAACATTTAATTTGGGTGGAGGCTTGTAGTTTAGAGGTTCAGTTTGTTATCATCATGGTGGTAGCATGATGGTGTGTAGGTAGACATGGTGCTGGCTACATCTTGATCAGAATTCTGTGGCACTGGGAGTAGCTTAAGCATATGAAATCTCCCCCCCCCCCCCCCCCCGCAACAGGGTTTCTCTGTATATCTTTAGCTGTCCTGGAAACTGCTCTATATACCAGGTTGGTCTCAAACTCACAGAAATCTGCCTGCCTCTGTCTCCTGAGTGCTAGGATTAAAGGTGTGTGTGCACTCTTAAGAACAGCCTGAGCATATGAGATCTTAAAGCCCACCCCGACACTTTCTCCATCAAGACCATACTGATGCCAACAAAACCACACCTCCTAATAATGCCACTCTCTTTGGAGGCCACTTTATTTCAAACCACCACAATGAGGGAGAGAGCCCAGCCCATTGTGGGTGGTGCCAACCCTGGGCTGGTGGTCCGGGGTTCTATAAGAAAGCAGGCTGAGCAAGCCATGGAGAACAAGCCAGCAAGCAGCCTCTGCATCAGCTCCTGCCTCCAGGTTCCTGACCTGTTTGGGTTTCTGTCCTCACTTCCTTCAGTGATGATGAACAGTGATGTGGAAGTTAAGCCAAATAAAACCTTTCCTTCCCAAGTTGCTTTGGCCATGGAGTTTCATCATAGCAATAGAAACTGTAATTAAGACAGACCCCAGTGTGAAACCTGAAACAGTGAAACTGCTAGAAAACACAGGCAGCCCCCACAAGACACAGTCCTAAGAAAGGACTTCCTGAGTGGAGCTCCATTTGCTCAAGAATTAAGGCCAACAACAGACAAGCAAGACTTCCTAAAACTGAGAAGCTCTGCACAGCCAAGAAAACAACCACTTGACTGCAGAAGTACACTGAGTGGGAGGGAATCTTTGCCAGTAACCCATCTGATTAATTAAAAAAAATAAAATAAAATGGACCTGAGACCTGAACAGAGAGTTCTCAGGAGGGGAAATAAAAATGGCTAAGAAGTATCTAAGAAAAAGTTCGCTATCTCTAGCAACTAGGAAAATGTAAATCAAAAGAACTTAGATTTCATTTGCCCTAGTCAGAATGACACAGATCAATGGAACAGCAGACAACAAATGCTGGATGGGATAGGAGGAGGGACCGGGCCCATTCACTGTTGGTGGGAATGTAAACTGGCCCAGCCACTCCGGGAACCAGTGTAGAGAATTCTCAAAGAACTGAAAATAAATCCACTCGATGACCCAGTTATAGTACCCCTTGGCGTATGCCCAAAGGACTCGACATCCTAGTCCACAGACACTTCCTCAGCCACGGCTATTGCTGTTCTGTTCACAATAGCCAGGAAATGCAGACAACAAAAGCCTTCTGTACCAGATGACAAATAGTGAAAATATGACACTTCTGATCTTCTTGCCTTTATTTCCAGGGTGGGAACTGCAGGTGTGCACTACCACACCCGTTTGTATGGGTGTGGTAGCACAAGGCTCATGCATGCTGTACAAGCACTCAACTGAGCCATATTCCCAGCCTGGGACTGCAAACCAGGCCTAGTTTTTAGCATTTAATTACTGTCTAGGTGGCAATAATAGCAGCAATTGCCTTGTTTATTGGGCCCCTCAAGGGGACAGGTACCTATGAAGGGCTTTTTCATACCTCATCATTAATTCTCTGGACTTCCCTTGAGGGAGGAGGAGTTTGCAGCATTTTTTTTCCCCTGAAGTACTGAGGCCCAGAATATGCTGTCATTTAGACAAGACCACACCCGGTGGCCCACTGGGACCTATTCCTTGCCACTCCAAGAGCATCCCTGTCCCTGCTTCCCCTACCCACAAACTCCTGTGGGGCAGACCCTGATATTTCAGATGAAGTATATGTTCAGAGGTAGGGCAGTACCTTGTCACTGAGCACAGCTGGCCAGTGGCAGAGCCAGGCCCTGTCCCTGAGCCTCAGCAAGGAGAAAACACCTGGAGCAGGTTGAGATCCCAGCTGTAGCACGAAGGAGCCACAGAGGACTGGGGAGACGCTCAGTGGGTAAGGGTACTTGCTGTGCAAGTACTGGGTTCGGGTGCCAGCACTCGAGTGTTATGTGCATGCCCACATGAGCTGCAGAGGCAGCAAGGTGGAGGCAGGAGAATGACTGGGACCTGTCAAGCTGCTGGCATCTGTAGCCCCGTACCTGGGGAGCCACGCACGAGGGGAGCCCCACCCCCAGTTCTGCCCCTTGATACCGTTGAAGAACTTGATAATGTCTGTGAAGTCCATGTTGTTTTCCAGGATGATGTCCCGGTAGACCTCCACTAGAGCCAGCGCGATGAACAGCACGTAGTGGGCGGAGGACACGTGCTTAGCCGCCCAGATAGTCTCCCACACGGAGAAGACGTCATCATAGACCAGCTCTGCGGCAAACACATGTGCGTATAAGAGCTGGTCCAGAACAGAGTACTAGGCCAGTCCTTCCTGCAAGCATCCCACTTCCCTAGGTGACAGTCCCAGGCCAGC